>NC_057805.1:26019820-26246599 GCF_018294505.1 Triticum aestivum
TATGATGTTTTTTTGTTCATAGAACATGATGAAATATGAACAATGCATTAGGCAAAACCTTTACTTTTTTTGAAATTTTCTATTTGAACATTTTTTATGAATGAGAGGAAAAAGGAAAATAAGAAGAGGAAGAAAGGAGAAGAAGAGGAGAGGATGAAGAGGAGAGGAAAAAGAGGAGAAATAAATAAGAAGAGGAAAAAAGAAGAAAAAGAAGAGGAGAAGAAGAAAGGAATAGAAGAGAACAAGAAAAAATAGAAAAAATTCTATTTTTTCTTCTTCTCTCCTCTATTCCTTTCTTCTTCTCCTCTTTTTTTTTCTTCTTTTTTTTTCTTCGATCTTCTCCTCTATTCCTTTTCTTCTTCTCCTCTTTTTATTTCTTCTTCGTTTTCTTATGTTTTATCGGGTCTGTCGTCGTCGATATACCCCTCTCCCGATAACTTCAACACGAGGGGGGGTCGATATACCCCCTCCCCGATAATATTATTTTCCCATGAACGTATGTCGTCGTTGTCGATATAACCCCCTCCCGATAACTTCAACACATGGGGGGGGGTCGATATACCCCCTCCCCGATAATATTATTTTCCCATGTATGTATGTCGTCGTTGTCGATATATATAACTCCCTCCCAGATAACTTCGACATGATGGACGGTCGATATTTATACCCCCTCTCGACCGTGATAACTTATACCACGGGAGCACCCCCCGGCACTCTCGCTCGACCAAAACTCTCGAGGACACCCAAACCCTAGAAATAAACGATGTCGGTCTCCTACCCCCTCCCGCCGCGCCCCTACCCTTGAAGCGTTGCCGAGGCCACCCCAAACCCAGAATAAGGTAGGTCTACGTTTGCACTAATATATCCACCTACTGTCATGTTTGTGTAATAATTTCCATGTTGTAATATTTGCAGAAACAATGGAGCACGGACGAGACGAGCAAGCAGAAGAGGTGTTGGGGGACATAATCTTAGCCGGAGGTGATATCTTGTCGTATCTTAACGACAATGATGGTCTGGAAGAACAGGGTGAAGAAGCAGGCTACGGTGATCGAAGAGCGGAGGAGGAAAGACATGATTATGATGGCTCCGGTGACCCAATGCTGGTGCAAGGAGCCCGTGGTGACGGCTCCGGTGACCGAACAGAGTCCGGCTAGGTAAATATATTAGTTAAGCCTGTGCTGACTAGCTAATTGATGCATTCATTGTTTTGGTATGTACACATATTAATTAACACTCGTCTTTCTTCTTTTTTCTAGCCCTCCAATCGAGCACAACTTCGGTAAAGAGACGAGGCCCGAAGAGAAAGTTGCGCTCGGATGAAAGGTTTGAGATCACAGCAATCGCGCGCGACGGCCAACCGATTGAACCCATCCGGACAAAGGATGCATTTGCTGCTCAGTGCGGGGTTCTAGTTAGGGACAAGATCCCGATCAGCATCCACCAATGGTATAAGCCTAAGAAGGAAGACCCTGAGGTGTCTTATGTCAATGATATGCAGAAAGATGATCTTTGGACTGAGCTGAAGGCAAATTTCACCCTACCGCCAGAGGAGGATCCGGAGAAGCCAGTTAAAGAGCAATTAATCAAGTCTCATGCTCTTAAGAAGATGGCAGACCTATTCAGGAGGTGGAAGAATGAGCTGAAAACGTTTGTCGACAAAGAAGAGACACCAGAATTCATCGGCCGGTATGAGAAGATCAGAGATCACTGGCCCGCATTTGTGGCCCACAAGACATCGGAAAAGAGTAAGAAGATGTCAGCGACAAACAAGAAGAATGCTGCGAAGAAGAAGCTTCACCATCGCACGGGGTCAGGTGGCTACCTCAAAGCCCGGCCTAAGTGGGCCAAGGCTAAGAATGATCTGCTTGAAAAAGGGATCGAACCACAGACAATGAACTGGACAGACCGTTGCCGGACTTGGTTCTTCGGGGCTGGCGGAACCTTGGACCCTGTATCAGGGAGGTGCGTTTGGACGAACGAGCTTTTGAGAATACCAGTCAAGAAGATTCAACAATATATCGATGCAGCGCAGGAAGGGACGTTCGTTCTAGACAGAGAGAACGACGAGCTCACAATGGCCCTCGGGAATCCTGAGCACCCTGGACGGACACGAGGCACGCCAGGCTCCGTTCCCTGGAAGGCTGGTTTTCCGGACGCAGGCGATTACAAAAGCCAGGTGAGGAGGAAAAAATGGAGCAGACCCAAATTCAGAAGCTGCACGAAAGGGTTCAAGCGCTAGAGGAACGAGACGGCAATCGACATGCCGAAACTACCCCCGAAGCTACCCCACCATCTCAGCGGAGAAGCAGCGTGGCTTCCACCGAGCTGGTTCAGCCGGAGCATGTCTTGACGGCTCCTGCTAGCTACGCCGTGGATGCTATCACGGAGTCTCAACATTGCCACCTTATGGCGGAATGGCAGAACTTCAAAGTCAAGGCGGCTGTTGGCTCTGTTTTACCTCCTGAACCCGGCACAACCTACCACTGCCGGCCGATTTCAGAAGGATATGCTAGGGTGATGGTGGATGAAATAACGGAGGGATTTGAGGACCTCCAGCTTGACCACCCTACCGGTGAAGGGGAGACTCAGCTGGGTTTAGCTCTGAAGACTCCGTGCCTATGGCGGAAGGAGCTCATTAACCTTCCGAACTGGACGCCTCCGGCGAGTAAGGGCACTCCGCCGCCGCCTCCTCCTCCGGCGAGTGATCAGGGCACTCAGCCTCCTTCTCCGGCGCGTGGCGGCACTCCGCCTCCTCCTCCGGCGAGTGATCAGGGCACTCATCAGCCTCCTTCTCCGGTGCGTGGCGGCACTCCGCCTCCTCCTCCGCCTCCTCCTCCGGCGAGTGATCAGGGCACTCAGCCTCCTTCTCCGGCGCGTGGCGGCACTCCGCCTCCTTCTCCGCCAGCGCCGGCGCGCCAGGGCAGCCAGCCTCCTCCTTCTCCGCCTCGTCATCAAGGGCGGAAGAGACCCGCCGCCGCTGCGGCTACTCTGGCGCGTCGTAGTCCTTCTCCTCCGCCTCGTAAGCAAGGAATGAAGACAGCCGCAGCCGCTCCGTCTGCTCTGCCGGCGTCTAGCAGTACAGCTGCCAGAGGCGGGAGGCAATACAGATTCGGTCCTTCTCTGAAGACTCCGGAGAAGTTACCATATGAGAAGACCGAGGAGGAGAACGCGAAGATCGTGCGAGCCGAAGTGAAGAACTTCTTTGAAGGGGTCAAAGCAAAGAAACATCCACCTCCGGAGGAGAATGTAGATCCGGTGAAAGCAAAGCGCACTCTGGCTGCCCTGACAAAACCACCAAAGTCTCCGCCAAAAGGCAACTATGAGCGCGTTCTTGCAAAGGCATATGCCGAAGCGGAGCGGTCGGGAAGTACTGTCAGTGATAAAAGGATGAAAGAACGACGAGCTGGGAAAAAAATTGCCCAGCTCGGCGAACAAGAGAACCAATCGTGCCCCCCGCTCAAGGTGTCAAAAGACATCGTCGCTAATGATCCGGGTATGGTGCCCGGTTATACCGATCTTGGAGATTACCTGCCCGACGATGTACATTATGAAATCATGGAGGTGGACGAACACAAATACCATTACGGGAAGCCTCTCGTCAAAGATGTCAAATCTCTAAGCACGATGATGCGAAGACTACATGATTGGTACATGAAAACCTGCAGAGAGTCTGATGGGATGAGTACTTTAACACTGAGAGTTAAACCGGAGCATGACCTCGTTGGAATTGAACTGCTGAATGTTCCATTTGAGGATTTCTTCCAGTTTTACAATCTAAAGTCCCTCGATAAAACAACGATCACTTGCTACTGTCTGTAAGTAGTACTACTTCTGTCATTAAGTCTCTCTATATAGGTCAGCTCTTTCATTGCATGTATTTATAATTATCCTCACTATATTATGCAGATTGAAGATCGCCGAATTGAAGAAAAGACAAATCGGTGATATTGGGGTCATTAACACAAATCTCATAGATGCATATACGGTTGAAAAACATGCCAAAGAAGCTGAGGCCAACTTGCTACGATCGTTGGTATTAAATCAAAACAAAGATATAATACTCTTTCCTTACAACTTCAAGTGAGTGTTACTGTCTTGTGCATATTCGGTTTCCCTTATTAGTCCAGGTTATGGTAATGTAATTGATGACTTATGCATGCATGCGCAGCTTCCACTATATTCTCCTAGAGATTAAGCTTGAGCAGGGAGTAGTAACCGTCTTAGACTCGAGACGAAAAGATCCCCAGGACTATGCGGACATGACTCAAATGCTCGAGAAGTAAGTTAAATCGATCATTATCCACCATATCAGCAACTTTGTTCATTTCCTGATATCAAGTAATTGTTTTCTTTGTCTGGCAGGGTTTGGAGAAAATTCACCACAAAAGCTCCGGGACTGCCGAAGAAGCTGTAATTTAGAGACCCGAGGGTAAGTACTATAGTAGCATGTTCCGCACATCTCCTAGTGATTCAAGCGCTAGTTTTATCAATACCATTTAGCATGCTTGCTTATCAGTTAGATTGACCTCTATTTTTTGTAAAGTGGTTGTGGCAGGAACAAGGGAATGATTTTTGTGGATACTACGTTTGCGAGTCTATCCGCCACACGACCTGTGAGCGGGGCTACTCTGACGAACAATATGAAGTGCGTAAGCAATAATATTCACAATTTTATTTTATTACCATCATTTGTGTCGAGTTTCATTTATTCATATATATATATATTGACCCCCTTCTTCAAATTAGATGTTTCGGATGCGGGATGAACTCCTAGCAGAAGATCGTATGCGAGCAATTCAAGAGGAATTGGCAGCATTCTTCCTTGACCACGTGATCGCTGAAAACGGAGAATACTATGTGGACCCTGTGTTCTTACAATTTAATTAGGAGATTATATTGTAAGAGATAATTATTGTATATATGTAGCCGGTAGTGTCAGATAGATATACGAGAACTTGTTGTTCGACCAATCTCTCGGAGAAGGAGAGGTGGTCGATATCACTTCTCTCTGTATGCATATGTTCAACGATCTTCTGTTTCCTTCATTTGCTTACTAGCTAGCGTGTCTAGTCCTCTCTATACGTATATAGTACGTAGCGTCGACCAAGCACGGAGATAAGAGAGGACACTTCTCTCTATTAATTAGCTAGCTAACACAATATATGAAACACCTAAATTAACCCCCAAAAACCCCCCAACCCTTTAAAAAAATAAAAACCCCAGCCCCTGAAATGCTGACACGTGGATGCTTATTGGTCCCGGTTGGTGGCACCAACCGGGACCAAAGGCCCCCCTGCCTGGGCTGGCAGCAGCGGCCACGTGGAGGACCTTCTGTCCCGGTTCGTGTAAGAACCGGGACTAAAGGGTTAGGGCTTTAGTAACGACCCTTTAGTCCCGGTTCGAAAACCGGGACAAAAGGCCCTTACAAACCGGGGTAAAAGCCCCTTTTCCTACTAGTGCATGTGGTTAGATGAATTTTGTAATATACCTTTAGGCGATTTCTACTGGTTCTGCCAAAGTCATGTGTAGTAAACCGACTACATAAAACATCCACACATTTCCATTCTTCCACGGTATCTGGAGATGGTGTGGCGGTTTCCGGGAAGGCAGGGCATAGTTGACCTTAACTATGCATGGAAGGGGTGACGAGCAAATTCTGCATGCAGTGTGAACAACTTGTGTGCTCCTATGCAACTCCCCACGACCGCCAGCCCACTGTATATACTATACTCTGCAAGCCCGATATGCAGCACTTTTACACCTCAGCAAATC
Source organism: Triticum aestivum (assembly GCF_018294505.1). Taxonomy (NCBI): domain Eukaryota; kingdom Viridiplantae; phylum Streptophyta; class Magnoliopsida; order Poales; family Poaceae; genus Triticum; species Triticum aestivum. The sequence goes on from NC_057805.1 coordinate 26,025,596, forward strand.
CTTGGTACGCCTATACTAATGTAGAGTGTGGTGGTAGTATATTCCTCGCGCAGATGGTCCACGTGTTACGTACAAAACCACGCGCCGACTGACGCTGCATGCATGTTTGTCGTGCCAGACACGACCGGCCAGATGAGACACGCGTAGTTTCCAGGCAGACTGTCTCTGCGTTTCAACTTCAAACTTTGCTGCTCTATGCTCAAGAATCAAGATGATACTAGCTACTACGCTGATGTGTAGTGTATTCTTCACCCGCACGCTAACTAGCAAGGACTTGTCACATGCCCGGTGAAAACTGTGTACGTGGGGGTGGGGGTGGGGTGCCTTTCCTCGTCATTGCCTACTCATTTCGGTCTATCATCTCCACGTACGTCCGAACGCCCTCTATAAGTAGGTCATGTTGCCTGTGCATCTCTGCATTGCAGTAACAGTTCGATTCCTAGTTTGTCACTCGTTTGGTAAAAGAGCCAGCACTCAGCAGTACTCCTACGTACGTACGTAGTGCCTCGCAGAAACCCTGACCAAAATGGCATGGTGCTCCCGCGCCTGGCTCACGCTGTTTCTTCTTGCGTGTTGTGCCCTTGTGCAGAGGTCCTACGGCTCGAGACTGTCTCCCCGGGAGCCGAAGAATCCCGGGGTCCTGTCTCCACCGATGATTCACGGCGCCGTCGAGACGGAACCACGCCGCCGCGATGATGGGGCGACCGAAGTCCGGCCGTCGACGGTGAAGGGTACGACTGGTCATCATGGAGCAGACGCTGACGGTGGTGGTGAGTCGTCGGAGCAGAGGAAGGGTTCAAGGCCGCCGGTGCTGCAGCAGGCGCTGGGAAGGATGTTGGGTTCGAAGCTGGCGCGGCGGATCCTGGGAGGGGAGGCGGAGGACTCGGCGGCCGGGCCGTCGTGCCACTCCAACAACGCGCACATCACCTGTGCCCCGCCGGCGCAACACTGACCGGGCCGGGTGCTTCTTGCAGTAGTCCGGGAGCTAGCTAGTCCCAGCTGATTCCTTCGTGCCTTGATGCCTCCCTGTAAATTAACAGTAGCTCTTTCGATCTTGTTCTTCCAAAAATGTGAACCTTTCGTTATTGATGATACAGTATATCATAGTAGTTCACTCGTGACCCGCCAGTCAAGACAGTCCCTATAGTCTCTCATTCCATTTGACTCTTAAGTACAGTATTTATAACTTGCAAAGGTGGTCGATCCTCATGCAGATGCATGGAGAACGTATATTGTTGTCTTTTATAGAAGCCGTCACTTTCCATGATTGCGTGTGAAGAGAAAGTCCGCAGCACTCCAGCTGAGTCCAAACTCCAGTTGCACGAATGCGCGCACACGTACGTGTTAATTAGTAGGGTAGGTGAAGGCAGACATGATGCCAGGCAAAGTCCAAACCTACGTATATACTGAGCAATTCCGAAAGAAGAAACGGCCGACAAAGCCGTAAGTTTGACGACGCTGTCATGGAAAGTAATTAAATATGCCCAGTTTCCGTGGACGACTGACTGACTGATTGTCTGTCTTGATCTTGTCTTTGATTTCCTGTGCCTCAGTGCGTGATGTGAACAGGACGAAAAGGTTCCTCCCTTTCGTACGTTTCTGGCTACGATTCCGAATCCATCATACGTGGATGATTTTTTTTAATACAGTACAATCACGATGCTTGTGCGAATGTAGTTCTAAATTATATTATTTTGCTACGTATAACTTATATTTTATCAGTTAAAATGATGGTCAAAATGTGACACGAAATACGAGGGAGATTTGTAAGTGTTATACACACGTACATTTCGTCCGTAACCTTGTATAACTTCATCTGTAATGATATCGTTCGTTCATCCATGCTCATAGTTTCCTTCTACTTTTTTTAGGGTAGTTTCCTTCTACTTTTTTTAGGGTAGTTTCCTTCTACTTTTAGCATGCATATCTTGACCTTTTTGCACCCCCTCTTTTCGTAAGTCGCGCGGTGAGCGAGGTGCTTCCGTGTAAAGGGCCGAGTAGACATATATAGATGCTTTCTCGACCGGTCTCTGCTCCAGCCGGCCACACGCTACACCAGTTTCCGAGAATATACCTAATCGGCGTGCATTTTGGCATCTAGTAGTACTTAGCATAGGGATGTAAGTGGCAAATAAATGGCGTCCACAATCCCGTTTAGTTAGTTTTTGCTAGTTTGATAATGCATTTCCCTCAAAGAAATAGAAAACCTTTTTGAACTATCATATCATAAGTGGACTTTAAACAGGATTAAACGGGACCGGTTTACATCCCTAACTTAGCTGCTTGTGAGAAAACTCACTAGTGCTGACTAATACTCCCACCAGTGCCGAAACTCACTACTCGGTGCTCCGTCAGCTGTGACGACATCTAGGAGTACTATATGCTCGTATACTCTGTGGTAGCGTGCGGGTGCACATAGTCAAACATGGGCGTGCGCGACATGCGACCTCAGTTTACCCACCATATGATTATAGTATAATTAGCTCTGCATGCATGCATGCAGTGTGAAACCTATGCAATGCAATATCCGCCGACCAACAGCCCATTGTATATACTACTTCGCACGCTGGGGATGCTGAGATGCAGCACTTTTACAGCTCAGCGAATCCTTGATACTCCTATACTACTGTAGAGTGTAGTGGTAGTATATTCCTCGCACAAATGGTCCACGTGTTACGAGTATAGAGTAGTAATACAGAACCATGCACGGTATGCACCGACAGGTGCTGCAGGCTTTGTCATGAGACACGCGTAGTTTCCAGGCAGACTGTCTATCCGTTTCGACTTCAAACTTTGCTGCTCTATGCTCAAGAATCAAGATGAGATACTATGCTGATGACCTGATATGTAGTGTATTCTTCACCTGATGTGAAAACCGGTCGTGGGTGGAAGCGCCTTTCCTCGCCATTGCCTAGTCATTTCGGTCACGTACGTCTGAAAACCCCTATAAGTACGTCATGTTTGCCTGTGCATCTCCGCATTGCCATTGCAGTAACAGTTCTATTCCTTAGTTTGGTAAGAGAGTCTGTAATCTCAGTACTACTCTGGTTGTTTCCTCGAAAGAAAGCTCACCTAGCTACGTACCTAGTGCCTCGCCGAAACCCTGACCCAATGGCGCGGTGCTCGCGCGCTTGGCTCACGCTGCTTCTTCTCGCATGTTGTGCCCTCGTGCAGAGCTCCCACGGCTCGAGACCCCCTCCCCGGGAGCCGCAGATGGCTGGGGTCCTATCTCCGACGATGGTTCACGGCGGCGCCGCCGAACTGCTCTACGACGACGGGGCGACGGAAGTCCCGGAGGAGAGTGCGACCGGTCATCGTGGAGCAAACGATGATGATGGTGGCGCGGTTGCAACTTCAGCGATGGGTGGGGATGGTGTTGTGTCGTCGGAGCAGAGGAAGGGTACAGGGGCGCCGGTGCTGCAGCAGGCACTGGGTTCGAAGCTGGCACGCCGGGTGCTGGGAGGGGAGGCGGAGGACTCGGCGGCCGGGCCGTCGTGCCGCTCCAACAACGCACACATCACCTGTGCCCCGCCGGCGCAGCACTGACCGGGCCGGGTGCTTCTTGCACTAGTCCGGCAGCAGGAGCTAGCTAGTCCCAGCTGATTCCTTCGTCCCTTGATGCTTCCCTGTAAATTAACAGTAGCTCTTTCTATCTTCTTCTTCCAAAAATGAGAACCTTTCGTTATTGATGACCCATGATACTAGTATACGTGATTCATTCGTAAGGCGCCGTTCAAGACTTGATTCGGTTTGAACCTGAAATATTAATTCTTAAAAAAAATGAAGGCAAAAGATTTACCTCATCGATATTAATTAATCATAAGAGAATTGCCCAGTTGATTAACGGAAAACCGGGCGAAAACCGAACCTCAAGTGTTTATAACTTGCAAAAGGTGGTAGATCCTGATGTAGATGCATGGAGCACGTATATTGTTGTCTTTTTTGAAGCCGTCACTTTCCACTTTTCCATGATTGCGTGTGATGAGATACTCAGAGTGCGGGCGTGATGCAATCTCAGCGCACCTTCTTCCACTCCAGCTGAGTCCAAACTCCAGTTGCACCAATGCGCGCGCACGTATGTGCGATGCGGAGCTTTGGTCTATTTTAAAATTTCTGAAAAAAAATTACTCTTCCTTTAAAAAAAAAAATTTGGTCAAAATATCGTGAATAGTGACCTATAGTGACTTCATTCGTAAGGCACCGGTCAGCACCTTTACATTTCTATCAGCACCTTTTTTTATAGTAACAAATAAATTTTGTCTTTTTCGCTATGAAGTCAAAGTTGGTTTATTTTTTGTGAAAATTTACATACTAATGGGCAAGTAAGTCAAGTTTATTCTAAAGATAGTTCTTAACTATTTTGACTATTTTTGTTTAATTATTAAAAAATTCCCCATATAGGTTGTATTTCACAAGTACGTGCGGGTGTGCTAGGTGAAGGCGGACATGATTGCCAGGCAAAGTCCAAACCTACGTAACGAATGATTCCGAAAGAAGAAACGACTGACAAAGCCGCAAGTTTGCCGACATGTGGTGCCTGGGAAAGTGAATAGAGCGAAAAGGTTCCTCCCTTCCGTATGTTTCTGGCTACGATTCCGAATCCATAACACGTGGATGATTTTTTTTTAATACAGTATAATCGCATATGCTCATGTATAGTCACATGTATAAAGGTGCATACATACACTATCAATACGAGCCGGCGCAGGATTGACGAAATCACCACAGACGTCTCATAGTAGTCGACGGAAAGTCTCCTTCCACTAAATGAATATCGCCGAAAAGCCTAAAATAATTCAAAAAAAAGATGCAAGCATCAATGCTAAGTCCAGACTCGAACCCTGACGGGTTGGGTTCACCACAAGAAACTAACCATCTGAACCTCAGAGCCTTAGAGCTGAACCAAAGTCCATGCATGGCCAGCCAGGCAGGGTGGGTGTGTATCTGGAATTTTGGATATCTTATTTCCGTAACACTTTTAACTCATTTAATTTTCACGACGGGGTCTCCTTGAGGAAAATGGGCGTCCTTTGTCTCCTCGTCGTTGCATTTTGGTTTCACTCTGTAAATCCCTCGATATGACGGTTCCGTACATGACAGTGTGGCGAAGCCAAGAGTTCGAAATCGTGATGTCAAATACATGTGTTCAGATGAATTTTGTAATACATTTTTAGGCTATTCCTACTGGTTTTGCCAAAGCCATTATCTGCATGCATGGATGCATCCTGTGTGAACCTGGCGATACTCGTGTGCTCCTATGCAACTCCCCCGACCACCAGCCCATTGTATATACTCTACTCTGCAAGCCAGATACTACGCAGCACTTTTACAGCTCAGCGAATCCTTGATACTCCTATACTACTGTAGAGTGCAGTGGTAGTATATTCCTCGCACAAATGGTCCACGTGTTATCGTGCAACGCCACGCGCCGATAGGCGCTGCATGCATGTTTGCCATGCCAGACACGGCCGGAGGAGACACGCGTAGTTTCCAGGCAGACTGTGTCTCCGTTTTAACTTCAAACTTTGCTGCTCTATGCTCAAGAATCAAGATGAGGTAATAACACTAGTGGTGCCTAAACTTGCCATCGATGTTCACTTTGGTGCCTAAACTTGAAAAATACACCGAACTGGTTCTATAACTTGACAGTATGGTTCAAATACGGTTCAATCACGTCTAGATGTGTATGTATTGCTGACTAGACATGCCAGCATGGCGTGAGGCCCACTTGCAGTGCCGGGACAGACTGCCATGAAGAGTGTGCATCTCAATGACCATCGGGTCCCACCTGTCAGTGCACAACTGAAATAAACTAAAAAGTTGCAAAGCTGAGATTTGAACCGGCGAACTGTGCGCGGTGCAGGACATGCACCAACCAACTCCCCCGTGTAATTCTGCTGTCTTTTAAGCACTTCAACGTTTTATACATCCAATACAGCCGTGGAGTTAAATGTGCTGCAGCTATTGCACCAATTTTCCACATGCTAGTTTTTTTATTTTAGAAATTACAGAATATTCAGGTAGTATATGAAGGGTCCATGCTTTTAGGAAATGTATCTCTAGTTGTAAAAAGTGTTCACTTGTTTAAAAAAGTATATGTGTTTGTGAAAAGATATATTTTCGAATAAAAATAAATATTACAATATGTGTGAAAAAAATAAACAATGGCCTAGTGTTCCCCCGGGATTTTATACATTCTTATATTTCAATTAGCAAATTTTAAACTGTACATACATTTATCTAGTTAAAAGAACATTTTAATCACCTGAATTCATAATAATACATAAATATGTTTTAATTACATTAACATGTTTTAACATAAAAAATTATGCATATTATTTCTAAGACAAGTAGATACTAGCTTTATTTTATTACCATTACAATAATTTGCATAAGTTTTAGAAATTAAAAACAAAAAAGAAACCCACACGTCGAAGGGTCACGTACAAAAGGAAAAAGAACTAGTATGTAAACAAATGACCACATGATATGTTTTTAAAATATGAAGATTTTGAAAATTAGATTAACATTTCAAAAATGTATAACTTTAAAAAATTCCAAATTTATTTTATTATATGTGTGAATTCTTACAAATATTATGAAACCGTTTTGTTAATTATTTTTTATTATTTCAATTTTGTGGATATTTAAATTTGCATTAACATTTTTCGAGGGGTCATTAACTATTAATTCAATATTGTGACTATAGTTTGAATATTTTTCTAAAAAACGAAAAATAACTAGCATGTGGAAAATTGGCCGACTGATTGCACTCTAGTTAGCTACATAAAGGTTAGGGATGCATAATAGTCAACTAACTTTCCCTGGTGATATGGTTTGCGCAGGTCCTTCACAACGCACAGGTCGCCGATTCAAATCACAGTCTTTTTTCGCGAATACGGAAAGCTTGCGTATCATTGCATTGATAGAAGGAATAGAATGAGTACAGCGGGGATACAACACATAACACAAACGCAGACATGCGTGAAATGGTGCCTGGAGCAGAAGGAGAGGGGTGCTCGGCCCAAACAAAAAAGGAACAACACAACTAGAACCAACCCAACCCGAACCAAGAGCGACAATGCCGAACCAGCGATAAGCCTCAACATCGCCAAGCCAACACTGGGGACACCACGAGCGAGCAAGATAGCGCCTTCAAGAAGGAAGACGACGCCGAGACGTCTTCGCCATCCGGTCCGAAGCAACCGAACCTAGAGTTTCCCCCGAGCTCGAAGAGGGACGCAGCTGAAGGCCATGACAACGCCTTCAAGAAGGAAAACGCGGGTACGAGGCCGCCGGGGCCGGAGCAGCACCAGGAAGGACCCATCGTGAGGAGCCCCGTGCCTACCAGTACCATTGACGCCTCGCCACCGCCGCACGAGAGCCATCACGTCCGCACGAGGGGAAGGAGGTGCCGCCGGAGGAGGGGATGGGGCGCCTGCACGGGGCAGGCCGCACGCATCCCACAACCCGGCGCAAGCCCCGTGCCCAGCTGCGGACGGCAGCAGCACCAGGCCGCGCCGCCAGTGGGAGGGGGAGCTGCAGGGATGGGTGCCCATGGCCGCGGCCATGGCACCACGCATCCACCACCGGACCGGCAGGGGGCGGGGGCAGCAGCTGGATGGGGGAGGTGGGGGCGCCCGCGACTGCTATGGAGGAGCTCGGCGACGGGGGAAGCGCGGCAGGCCGAGCCGTGCGGGGGGCAGGCCGACAAGGGGAGGCCGGATCCGGCGCCCGGCACAGCCAGGGCTCACCTGCAGCCCCGCCGGACCAGCAGACAGCCGCGTAGGGGGGTCGGGGGGGCGAGGTGGAGCGCGGGGGAGGCCAGATCCGCCCCGCCGCCACCTTCATGGGGTCCGGCGCGGCTTCGCCGTCTGGCCCTCTGGCGGCAGCGATGCGGGGGAGGGCGGCGGAGGTTACCTCTAGCGGCGGCGGGGGCTATGGTTCCCCCTTGTCGCCAGAGGAGGGCGACGCGGGGGGGGGGGGGGGGGGGGGTCCAACTAACGAGCCTCCATTCAAATCACAGTCGTGCTTCATTTTTTTCGGTTGTGCACTGACAGGTGAGCCCCGATGGTCATTTAGACGCACTATTTCCTTGTCGGTCTGTCTCGGCACTGCAAGTGGGCTCCGTGCCACGCTGGCATGTTTAGTCAACAATAGATACATATCTGTACGAGATTTGAACCGTATTTGAACCATACCGCCAAGTTATAGAACCAGTTCGATGTATTTTTCAAGTTTAGGCATCAAAGTGAACATCGATGGCAAGTTTAGGCATATAGCTGGTGTTATTACCTCAACCAAGATGATACTACTACGCTGATGTGTACTGTATTCTTCACCAGCACGCTAACTAGCAAGGCCTCGTCACATGCTCGGTGAAAACTGTGTACGTGGGGTGGGGCGCCTTTCCTCGACATTGCCTAGTCATTTCGGTCTATCTTCTCCACGTACACGTACGTCCCAAAAAACCCTATAAGTACGTCCTGTTTGCCTGTGCATCTCTGCATTGCAGTCCCTGGTAAAAGAGCCAGTACAGTAGTACTCCTATCTTGGAAAGAAAGCTCACCTACACCTAGCTACGTACGTAGTGCCTCGCAGAAACCCCGACCAAAATGGCACGGTGCTCGCGCGCCTGGCTCACGGTGCTTCTTCTCGCGTGTGCCCTTGTGCAGAGCTCCTACGGCTCGAGACCGTCTCCCAGGGAGCACCAGAAGCCCGGGGCCGTGTCTCCGGTGGTTCACGGCGCCGCCGCACCACACCGCCGTGAGGACGGGACGACCGAAGTCCGGCCCTCCACGGAGGAGGGTCCGACTGGTCATCGTGGAGCAAACGCTGGTGATGATGGTGCTGCTGCTGCAACTTCGGCGATCGGCGGGAGTGGTGCTGTGTCGTCGGAGCAGAGTAAGGGTTCCGGGCCGCCGGTGCTGCAGCAGGCGCTGGGAAGGATGCTGGGCACAAGGCTGGCGCGGCGGGTCCTGGGAGGGGAGGCGGAGGACTCGGCGGCCGGGCCGTCGTGCCACTCCAACAACGCGCACATCACCTGTGCCCCGCCGGCGCAACACTGACCGGGCCGGGTGCTTCTTGCAGTAGTCTGGCAGCAGGGGCTCTACTCTAGTCCCAGCTGATTCCTTCATAGGTGCTTCCCTGTAAATTAACAGTAGGTCTTTCGATCTTGTTATTCTAAAAATGTGAACCTTTATTTCGTTAGTGATGATATATGATACTAGTACGTACGTACTTCATTCGTAAGGCGACAGTCAGGACTTGATTCCATTTGAGCCTCACTATTTATAACTTGCAAAGGTGGTCGATCGATCCTCATGCAGATGCATGGAGAACGTACATATATTTTTGTCATTTTAGATTAGAAGCCGTCACTTTCAATGATTGCGTGTGAAGAGAAAGTCTGCAGACAGCATTCGTCGGCCGTCTAGGTAAATGCATACGACCAGCTTCCCCTCCTTCCCTCCCCCGCCGCCACCCGCGAGGCGCCAGGAAGGGCCCCAAATCCCCTCCGCCGAACACCCCTCCGCCTCCCCCCTCCTCCCTCGCCGCCGCCAAAGGGCGCGGCCGGGCGAAGCCCGGTCGTTGCCGGCGGCGGCGGGGCCTTCTCGTCCTCCGCGCGTGAGGGTTGGCGCGGATCCGATCTCGCGGGCGGGGCGCTGCGCTCGGTGTCAGGCGTGGCGACGCGGCGGCGCCCCGGAGCAGGCCGGCGATGGTGGCGTGGCGTCGGGCGGCGGATGGCATGGTGGCGGTGCGGGCTGGTGTGCCGTCGGGCGGCAGATGGCATGGTGGCGGTGCGGGCTGGTGTGGCGTCGGCTGCGGTGTTCCGGCAGCGCCTCGGCGTCGCGTCCGGCGCCGCGGGTTGCGGCTGACCGGGTCGCGGGCGGCCTCTCGCCGTGGTCTCTGGTGGGGGGCGGCATGGCAGCGGAGGTGGTGAGCTGCTCTCCCTCCCAGTCGGGCCCTCGCGTCTGGGTGGCGGCGCTCGGCTCGGGCGGGTCCCCCTGGTGGCGTCTCTGGGCGGCGGCGGCGACAGCTCGGCCACCCTCCCTCTCCGGCGTCTGGCGGCGGCTGATGCCTCCCGGTGCCTTGGGCCTTCGACGCGGGGGCGGAACTCGGTTTCGGGGGGGAGCTGGAGCCTGCAAGGCGTCGGTCATGGCCATGGGCCACTTCTCCACCTTCCCCTTGCCCCGGTCGATGTATGGTCGCGGCCCTTCCCGTGGCAGCTGGCCGCCGGCGATTCTGGAGGTGGTTGGGGTTGCAGATCTGCGCAAAGCCGTGACCTTTGGTTGCTACAGGGTGGTCTCATGGCGGGGCGGCGGCCCTGGCGGTGGGAGCCATGCGTTGGTCGTGGGCGGGCTGCGCGGCTCGGATGCGGGCAGGCAACCATGGTCGCTTGGGCGGCATGGCTGCGGGTGTTGGCGAATCGGGGCGACGGAAGAGCTGAAGCACCGGGGTACATCACCTACCCATTCTATGTACTGGTCGACGGTGACGGCGTCCGTGGACGTCGTGTCCTCCTTGCAGGCTCCGTCGTGGTGCTTCTACCCCTTCCATCTTACTCCGGGTGAAAACTCGATCCTCGGATCGGACGGTGGCGGCGTTCGTGGTCGTGCCCTTCCTGGAGGTCTTGGAGTCCTTGGTCCGGCATATCCGTTACACATCCTCCCGGACGATCGACCCTCGTGGTGGTGTTCTCCGTCGGCTTTAAGCGGATTCGTTTTGCTCATCTTGTAGGTGCTTTGTAGTCGTTGTGGTTGTGTGTCGGTACCCGGCGTTTATGTATCTTGCCTTGGGTGTTGGTGTGCGTTTGTATCGGATGCTTTATTGTTGTGGATCGTGCTTTATAATATAAAGGGGAACCCTTTTTCTTAAAAGAAAAAGTCTGCAGATTATTGCGGGGGTGATGCAAACTCAGCACACCTTCCACTCCAGCTGAGTCCAAACTCCAGTTGCACGAATGCGCGCACGCGTACGTGTGGGTAGGTGAAGGCGGACATGATGCCAGCCAAAGTCCAAACCTACGTTCGGAGCAATTCCGAAAGAAGAAACGGCCGACAAAGCCGTAAGTTTGACGACGTGGTGCCATGCACGACTGACTAACTGTCTGTCTGTCTATCTGTCTTGATCTTGTCTTTGATTTCCAGTGCCTCAGTGCGTGATGTGAACAGGGCAAAAAGGTTCCCCCTTCCATACGTTTCAGGCTACGATTTCGAATCCTTCACACGTGGATGATCTTTTCCCTAATACAGTATAATCGCAGATGCTCATGTCTAATCACCTTTATAAAGGCGCACACATACACTTTATCTCTACGAGCATATCCGAGCTGGCATATGATTGACGAAATCACCACAGGCGTCTCGTAGATGATGGAACGTCTCCTCCCATTAAACAAATATCGCTGAAAAGCCTAAAATAATTTTTAAAAAAATGCAAGCATCAATGCTAAGTCTAGACTCGAATCCTGATGGGTTGCGTTCACCACAAGAAACTAACCATCTGAGCTACGCTCAGAGCCTCAGACCCGAACCAAAGTGCATGCACGACCAGCGGGCCGGGGTAGGCGTATGTATCTGGAATTCTGGATATCTTATCTCCGCAACTCTTTTAGCTCCTTTAAAATTCACGATGGCGGCGGTCTCTTCGGGAAAATGGGCGTCCTTTGTCTCCTCGTTGTTGCATTATGGTTTCACTCTGTAAATCCCTCGATATGATGGTCCCATACAGGACAGTGTGGCCAAGCCAAGAGTTCGAAATCATGATTTCAAATACATGTGTTTAGATAAATTTTGTAATATATTTTTAAGTGATTTCTACTGGTTTTTGCCAAAGTCATGTGTAGTAAACTGACTACATAGAAGACCGTATTTTGCCAAAGTCAGGTGAAAACTGTGTACGTGGGGCCGCCGCGCCTTCCTCGCCATTGCCTGGTCATTTCGGTCTATCTTCTCCACGTACACGTAAGTCCGAACACCCTCATCCTGTTTGCCTGTGCATCTCTGCATTGCAGCTACAGTTCCAATCCTAGTCTTGTCACTCTTGTGGTAAAAGAGTCAGTACGTACGTAGTGCCTCGCAGAAACCCTCACGAAAATGGCACGGTTCTCCCGCGCTTGGCTCACGCTGCTTCTTCTCGCGTGTGCCCTTGTGCAGAGCTCCTACGGCTCGAGACCGTCTCCCCGGGAGCCGCAGAAGCCCGGGGTCCTGTCTCCGACGATGGTTCACGGCGCCGTCGAGGCGGACAAAGTCCGGCCTTCCACGGAGGAGGGTGCGACCGGTAGCGGCCATCATGGAGCAACGCTGATGATGGTGGCGCGGTTGCAACTTCGGCCTTGGGCGGGGGTGGCGTTGAGTCGGAGCAGAGGAAGGATTCAGGGGCGCCGGTGCTGCAGCGGGCGCTGGGAAGGATGCTGGGCTCGAAGCTGGCGCGCCGGGTGCTGGGAGGGGAGGCGGAGGACTCAGCGGCTGGGCCGTCGTGCCACTCCAACAACGCGCACAATAACTGTGCCCCGCCGGCGCAGCACTGACCGGGGTGCTTCTTCTTGCACAAGCTCCCAGACTCCCAGTTGATTCATTCATCGTTGACGCTTTCATGTAAATTAACACTCGAACTTTCGATCTTGTTCTTTCAGAACATGTAGTCTGGGTGCTAGCTAGCTAGTCCGAGTTGATTCATGAGACCTCTTTGATTCACTCGTACTTGACGCTTTCATGTAAATCAACAGTACCAGCTCTTTCCAATCTTGTTTTTTTTCTTCCAAAAATGTGAACCCTTTCATTATTGATGCTATATGATACTCTCTCCATCCGGAATTACTCTTGGCAGAAATGAATAAAAATAGATGTATCTAGAATTAAAATACGTCTAGATACATTCATTTCTTCGTAAACTATTTTCTGACAGAGTGAGTATATACGTATTTCTTTTATTGCGAATAATGTACGTATTTCATTTGTAAGGCATCAAGACAGATTCTGCTCTCTGGTTCCATTTGAGCCGATAGGGATGGTCGATGTTCATGAGATGCAGCCATGCATGCAGGAAAAACAAAAACAAAATTCTTTTTAGAAGCAGTCACCTTCAAGGTCAGATGGCGGGTGTGATGCAATCTCAGCTCAGCAATGCCATGGGCCATGGCCACTCCGGTCGCAACTCTCACTCCGAAGTCCAAACTCCAGTTGCACGGACGGATGCGTGCGTACGTGTGGTGTGGGTAGGTGAAGGCGGACACGCCAGGAAAAGTCCAAACCTGCCTGCGGAGCAATTCCGAAAGAACAAACCGCCGACAAATTAAGCCGCAAGTTTGATGATGTTTTGGCTGGGAAAGTAAACATGCGTAGTTTCCGAGTAAGAGACTGTCGTTCTGTCTTGGTTTTGTCTCTGATTCTCCGGCGCGTGGATGTGAACAGGTACCGTACGTGTCATCAACCAATCTACGGCTCAATCGCGTCCATCAGACCTCATGACCGGAAGTTGCATGCACGGCCAATGAGATAATTGCATCTATAGTCCTTGTACTCGCTCGCGACGTCCAACTCAGTCCTGGAATTTGCGTATTGCTTCAATACGGTTCCGGTACATAAAAATACGTGGCCAGTACAGTCCCTGAGGTTGAAACGCCGGTCCTGGCTCTACATGCTGCATACGTACTATGTATTCCACCGTATGCCACGTCAGACTGGCCCTGCTCGTCGGGTTGGACCCATATGTCAGTGGGATATTGAGAAACAAAAAAAGAAGAAAAGTGGTCCAAAATCACTGTTCTGGCCTTTTCAGCAATCTTTGTCATAAAATGGACTCGACGTGAAAGTATTTCACAATCTGACTCTTTTAGCAACGCCACAGCCCGTGGCGTTTCATCTTCATATAGCAACGCCGGGGCAGCTTGTGTTTCAGCTCCACATTCAAACGCCAAGCTAGCTCGCGTTCTCACTCCACACGGAAACGCCAAGCAAGCTGGCGTTGCTTCCCAGGCCGAAACGCCATGAGCTTTGGCGTTTCTAGCTGAATCTCTCAGGAAGGAGCTCGCGGAGGCCAACGCGCACCGGGACGCCGCGCATGGAGACGCGGCCGAGATGAGGTCGTCGCTGGGAGAGCTGACCACCAAGATGATGAGCCTGGAAGCCTACTGCTCGGAGCTCAAGAAAGCCCTGAGGCAAGCGACGGAACACAACGGCGGCACCGACACGCAGTCCCACTCGCGGCGGTCGTCGTCGAGGTCGATCGGGGCGAGCCGAGAGCTGCCCGGCAATGGCATGCCGGTGAGCCACGAGGCCATGGTGGAAGGCTTCCTGCAGATCGCCTCCGAGGCGCGGCTCTCGGTGTAGCAGCTCTGCAAGGTGCTGATCCAGCAGGTGGAGGAGCCCGACAATGGGCTGTCAGAGAAGCTGAACCTGCTGCAACGTTGTGCATACCGATGTGCATATGGCTCCTATCGGTTTGTCCTCTCGCTCGCATCGCATGCGCATGCCTGCTCCGTTGTCTTGTTCCCGCTGGAATTTTATTTTGCTTCGGTTGCATGCAGGCACGACGTGCAGAACCCTAGCATTGTACTACAATGAACCAAGACCAATTGGCCGGCGGCAGTTTCAGCTAGAAACGCCAAAGATCATGGCGTTTTGGCCTGGGAGGCAACGCCAGCTTGTTTGGCGTTTCCATGTGGAGTACGCTAACTAGTTTGGCCTTTGAATGTGGAGCTGAAACGCGAGCCAAAAAAGTGCGCGAGGGCGGGTGGTTCGAGCCAGCAACATGTGGGCTGGGGAAGCGCACGCTAACCACCAGACCAAGTGTGTGCGGACGATATATGAGGGGATGCACACCCTATATATTTAGTCCTTTTTATAAGAAATCTATTTAGTTTTTTTGAGTGAAAAATAATAATTAGGTATTCACGGTCTTTCTTCGGCCTGTACGGGCCTGTTTCTTTTGTTTTATAGCTACGGCCCAGCTGTCTTCTGTGTGTTCTGCTTTTTTGTTCGTGTTCAGTTTTTTGGCAGTCTACTATTTGGCGCAAGCAACCTGGTGCGTACCCCCCCCCCCCCCCCCAGCCCACTGCATGCAGAATTTTTTTCGAATAATTTATAATTGATGATTTTTTTCGAAGGCGGTCAACCTTTTTAAAATTTGGGCTGAACATTTTTTGAGGTTAAAATTTGTTTATCGAATTGAAAAAATGTTCACCATATTTTTAAAGTTGCAAAAATTTTCATAATTCATGAACTTTTTACAAATTCGTGAATAATTTTTGAAATGGCATACATTATTTTTGGAACTCGTCAACAAGTTTTTTTTTTTGCATAGCGAACATTTTTGTTTAATTCGTGAATAACTTTTGAAATTCAGAAACATTCTGTTTGTGCTGAACATTTTGATGAATTCATCAATATTTTTTTGGATCAGTGAACATTTGTTTTCGAAATGCATGAAATATATTTTTCTAAATCTCAAGCATTTTCTTGAATATCTTCATAAATTCAAGGACATTTTTTGTATAGACAAACTTTTACTTTTGAATCATGAGCATTTGTTGAATCGATGAACATAAAAAAAAATTCAATTCATGAATACTAATTGTGTATGTGTGTGTGTGCACGCGCGATATGTGACGAGATGAATGCCCTATATTTAGTCTTTTGTACAAGTTGCGAAAATTTGTTTTTGGAATTTTCTAAGTTGCACTCCCTTTATATATGTGAGGAGATGCACTCCCAAAATGTTCACCATATCTTTGAAGTTGCGAACATTTTATAAATTCATGAACTTTTTACAAGTTAGTGAATATGTTTTGAATTCACGAATATGTTTTGAAACTGCGTACATGTTTTTTGGAACTCATCAACAATTTTTTTTTCATAGGCAAAATTTTCTTCAAAATTCGTGATAACTTTTGAAATTCAGAAACATTTTTTTGTGACGAACATTTTTGAATCCATCAATACATTTTTGAATCAGTGAACATTTTTAAATTTTTTGGAATTATAGTTTTTTAAATTCCCAAGCATTGTTTTGATTATTTAAAAAAATACGTACATTTTTTGTGGACACATAGTTTTACTTTTTAATCATGAACATTTTCTGAATCGATGAACTTTTTTTAAATAAAACTCATGAATATTTTAAAAATCACGTATAATTTTAAAGAGATAGTGATATGCTTATTATATATAGTGCATCCCCATGTTGAACAAGATCACGCACTTGGACTTGTGGCCCGCTCAGGCAGTGGTTGGGCAGAGCTCGTGGGTTCGAATCCCCCCTGCATCTTTTTTTTCATTTTATTTCTCGGCCCACTGACATAGGGGCCGTATACGGACGTGGCCTCCACTACAGAAATACGAGATACATATGTGGCGTGTAGAGCCAGGACTGGCGTTTCAACCTTAGGGACCATATTGATAACGTATTTTCATGTATCGGGACCGTATTAAAAGCAATACACAAGTTTCAAGACTGAGTTGGATGTGGCCAGCGAGTATGAGGACTATAGATGCAATTATCTCCACGGCCGACCCGAGGGGTGGTGGGTATATGCATATGCCCGAATATCACATATCTGCAACTCCTCTCACAATGTTTTTTTTGTTGCGGGAAACTCATATTAAAAAAAACTCCTCTCACAATGTTGATCTTGGATTTCTCTAAATGCAATATTATATGAGTATCATATGAAACAAATATGAATATTTATTTTCATATGCGAGACCATTTTTTAATATGAGATATACAGTGTGCCTTTTCTAAATATATGAAAACTTATGTTTAGTTTTATAGATAAATTCTTAAGTATAGGAAAATTTACCTTCGATTTTGCAGACATTTGTTTGTGTGTGTATATATATATGATTTTATATTACGAAACTGATTTTATGAAGAAAAGAAAATTATTTATAAAATTATGTGTTTATATTTTTTTTAAATATGAATGAAATATGAGGTAGTGGGCCGTGCCAGAGGCCGGACCATTAAGGCCCAGTTCTTTTGCAGAATCTGACCCCTACCCAGATTCTACCAGAATCTTTGAGCCCTATTTATTTTATAATCCTATCTTGCTAGAGTCTGATTAGATATAGGATTATAAAACAAAAAAGGGTCAAAGATTTTAGGAGAAGCTAGAGAGGGGCAGATTCTGGGAGAATCCTGCAAAAGAACTGGGCCTAAAGCCCACCGTTGAGGCGGCAATATGGGCTATGTGAGCGGTCAGCGCTAGAATCTCTGTCACGCCGCCACGCCGCCACTCACCTGCCGCCGACAGGCCCGCCACCCAACCCGACAACCGTCGCGCCGGCCGCACTCTCCGCCGCCCCGGCCTTCTCTCCGAATCTCACCCCGCAGCTCGGCGGCCTCCCCGGCGTACATCAGCAAGTCTGCGATGACCCTCGTCGGGATTTTCCTCGCAGCCCTCATCTGGTGCGCCGCCTACGTCGCCGCCGCCATCTCCTCGGTCTTCTAGTCCTCTCTTTCTCCGGCAACCCAACCCCCACAAGCCCTCTCCCTAAACCTACCCCGACCCCCCATTCCCAATCTTTCGGTAGCCCGACGCTGACCATGGGTTTCGCGCAGCTCGTCATCGGCCCCGCCGGCAGCGGCAAGGTGATTGTCTCCGATTCCCGCCCGCTCCCTATTTCGCTCCATGCTTAATTCAGTCTCCAGAGCTAATTTGATTGGGGGACGAATTGGTTCGTCGCTCTGACCAGTTCGGGTTCTGCCGCTGCTGCTTACAGTATTTCGCATGGTTGTGCTCCTGCTTTTGTTTAATGCAGTACTTAAGTTTGTGCTGTTTTGATGTGGTTTGATCCCTGTTTAGATGCGATTACAGATGAAATTATATACTCATCTGCTTTGTGACTATACCTGTATGTATGTATGCCAAAGATTTTGACTGATTTAACTGGGTTGCGCGGGAGACTAGAGTATGATTATGGAGAAGCTCAGAAATAGTGTTTTTTAACCAGTTGTTAATCATGTGCAGTCGACCTACTGCTCTGGTCTGTATCAACATTGCGAGACGGTGGGAAGGAGGATTCATATGGTCAACCTGGATCCAGCTGCAGAGCACTTCAGCTATCCTGTATCTACCGGTAAGAACACCTGCACGCTGTTTTGCTCATTTTTTATTTTACATAGGGCTCTTACTCACATCTGTTTGGTATTTTTGTAGACATTAGAGAGCTCATATCACTGGACGATGTCATGGAGGAGCTTGGGATGGGACCAAATGGCGGCCTCATCTATTGCATGGAGTATCCTGTTGCTTGAAACCATGTTGATTTGTTGTTGATTGCTGTCTTCCAAGCTATTTGAAGTGACACCTTATGGCAATATCATCTGCAATGTATTTCTGCTTTATATTGGTACTTGTAAGCGGATTGGAGGTGTGGACATTACACTGCTCGAGCAGAACTGGTCCTATAGCACATACCTGCAATTGTTCCGCTAGTATCTTGATGCTTGCAGATTTAGTAAATGTTAGTTTGGAAGACCTACTTTTTAGGCAGTTAGAACTGGTGCATCCTCTAGATCATACCCCCTCCATCCGAAAAAGCTTGTCCCTCAAATTGATATATCTAGCAACAAGTTAGTGCTAGATACATCCATTTGAGGAACAAGCTTTTTCGGACGGAGGGAGTACTTCATTACATCTTGGTGCGATGTTTGCACATATACTTTGTTATGTCTAGAAATGAACCGCCTTCTGTTTTGTTTTCACCAGCAAAAGTTTCCTGTAGATGCTCCCGGAGCAAATAGTTTTGCTGTACCTGCATGGTTTCGTATCTGGATAGTAGATACTATGACGCTCAGTTATAATTTCAGTTTGCTGCTCCATTTGTTGAAGTCATTTGCATGGATGCTACCTTTCACACTTCGGATTGAATAGCATTGCCATGCTGTGAATTTTATTAGTGAATCAAGAGCTCCATTTGTAATCTAGGATCTGGCTTCATTATCAAATTCGAAGAGGATGTGAATACTCTTTATTGGCATAAAAACTACTCCCTCTGTTCACAAATATAAGATGTTTTGGTTATTTCAATCTGGACTACATGCAGACTTAAATGAGTAAACAAACACACTGAAACGTGTCTATATACATACTATTCAGAAAAAAGTAGGATCTATTTGTGAATGGAGGGAGTATATTTTAGGATCTTATGCTGGCCGTTGTTGTTTCCTTAAGAAACCCTTAGGCACCTTGAAGACAATTTGGATGATTGGTTGGATGAACAATTGGAAAACTACTTGGATGATGACTACCTTGTGTTTGATTGTCCAGGTAATATTCTTAATGCATGTTTGCAATTATATCTTGTTAGCTAGTTGGACTATTTCCTGTTACCTACTATTCTTACCACTGCATGGGCCTAACGCGTAATGAATTTCCTTTCATGTCTTATGTTAAAATTATTCAGTACTCTGTACATTTGCCATCTTTATCTATCTATTTTGTGGTTCTGTAGCACATATTATTTTGTGGAAAAATGAGATACCTAGATTGCTTAACATCAAAGTTCCACATCTTGTTTTGGCAGGCCAGATTGAACTCTTCACTCATGTTCCAGTTTTGCGTAACTTTGTTGAGTATCTGAAACGAAAAAATTTCACTGTTTGCGCTGTGTACCTTTTGGATTCACAGGTTTGAATCTCTAATACAGTTTTCCTTTACGACAACACTGAACTCAGACCCCAGATTGATAACTGTTTTCTCTTTTCTTGGTACAGTTTGTCAGTGATGTCACAAAATACATTAGTGGTTGCATGGCTTCTCTTTCTGCTATGATTCAACTAGAGCTTCCTCATATCAACATCCTTTCTAAGATGGACCTTGTTTCCAATAAAAAGGATGTCGAAGAGTATGTTCGCTTTTTCTCTCTCTTATACTTTAGCTGTAACATTCTAAATTTGCCCTTTTTTGTACTAATAATGTTTTTGTATTTTTAGCTATCTGAACCCTGAGGCACAGGTTCTTTTGTCACAGCTGAATCGACAGATGGCACCTCGATTTCACAAGTTAAACAAGGCTTTAGCTGAACTGGTATACCTTCCATGAACCTGTCAATTCTGTAAAATCTTATGCTTTATGAAGCCCTATAACTTCCATATATTGCCTTTAGAAAAAAATGTCAATATATTGCGGTCAGCTATGTTGTTTTTATGTCATAAATCTGTAATTGCCGGACTTGTATCTCCTGCTTTGAACTGTTATGTTTCTGATGAAAATTGTCTGCGTGGTTAAGATTTTCTCTGTCGGCACATGGCTTAAGTTTTAATTTATGATGAGACATCACCTTATTCAGTGCTTATGTTCTGGCATCTGAGCTCTGACCATGCACTAGCTATTCTGTACTGCAGAATAAACTTGCGTAAAAATTATGTTTTGAGTTCCATGATGCACTTCCTTTGTGATTCTATAAAGTAGTCCCTCTGTTTCTAAATACAAGCCCTTTTAGAGATTTCAATATGGACTACATACGGATGTATATAGACATATTTTAGAGTGTAGATTCACTCATTTTGCTCCGTATGTAGTCCGTATTATCTCTAAAAAGGCTTATATTTAGGAACGAAGGGAGTATAAACCATGGCCAACTCACATTTTCTTTATTTAAAGTTATAAACCATGATAGCTTGTGCTGATTTATATTCCACGTAGGCAACCATCTCTTATGTTGTGGTAATTGGGAGTCTGTGGACTTCTGGAAACTGGGGTTGATTAAAGCTTTAGATAGCTTTGATTGGTAAAAATACCATCATATGAGTGAGTCCACAATAATATTTAAGGGTGTCATGATGATTGCAAGGGATTTTCGCACACATGATTATTTTAATACCTTTCTTTTCTGCCTTCAGCAATGAGCATTTCACTTTGTGATCCTTGGTTATTTTATTAAGCCAAAGGAAACTGCATGGCATGGGAAAAAATAATACTATCTATTTACCTATTTTAAGTTTGTCTACTTTTATTGGTTCTTCTCTTCACTGGGTCTCGGATCCATTGGTATGAAGCTGTCAAGGCAGAACGATAAATTCATCTTGGCATGCTTATGTTGACATTTAGAATATATGGATGTTTCTTCCTCTATTTTTTCCTGTATCCTCTTTTGGTAGGTAATTTGCTCTAATATTTTTGTGTCTCTGCCTCCAATATTGATGTCAGTACTAATATCATGTAGGTTGATGATTACAACATGGTGAATTTCATACCACTTGATTTGAGGAAGGAGAGCAGGTATTTCTGTTTGTTTTCTCGGTTTAATTAAAATCCCACCCTTCTTTACATGCCTAAGCTTTCCTCCTTTTCTGATCAAGTGATCGAAGGAACCCTTTGCCACTTGATTTTCTGATCCTTAGACATGCTACTTCTACTAGTACGCTTGTGGATGCAACTTTAACATCTATCTGGAAGACACATTCCCTCCTTGCCAGATTCAAATTTCTGGTGGGGTGGTTGTATAATATCACACTTAGCAATTTGCTCTACTACGCTGTTGTTCCATTTTTTTCCTCTCATATACTGGTCTGGTCTTTTTGGAAAATAATAATAATAATGGAATCAGCACTACACGAGCGGGAAAATTTCCACCTTCAGATGATTGTTCAGTTGAAATTTATGTGCTATAGCTGGTTTAATTTGAGGTATAGTGCTGCAGTGAAACAAAAAGTTTCAGCAATGTTGAAGTGTGGCACTTCCATTTGCCATGCTGATATTGAATTTCCAGTTATTTCCATGACATGTATGGACCAGTTAGCCTAGATGCTTGGCAGATTTATGATTTATCTACCTGATTCTGTTTTTCCGTATCCCTGACCATCCTTCCTTTTGCAGCATTCAGTATGTGCTGTCAAACATTGACAACTGCATCCAGTACGGGGAAGACGCCGATGTGAAAGTTAGGGACTTCATTCCTGAGGATGATGATTGACCATTTGATCAATCAGAAGCAACAACTTAGTCCGTAGCATATAGTGTGGGTCCACGGGAGGAGGAATTCACCGCCACACGGCAGCGCTGAACAGGCAGAAGCGATGTTTATCTGCTCCGATCGTTGGTCGAAAAAACAACACAGAATGCATCTGCAGAGAGTGTTTGGTAACCTTCCTATGGTTGTGTGGTTGGTAACTATCAATTGCTTGTAAACAAATCATCCTCTTCGGGAGCTCTTGAACGGCACCAGACATGAGTGGTAATACCTAAAATAGTGTATGCGCCAATGCACCAATTCTGCTCCTTTATTTCTCAACACAGGGCCGTGAAATTCTGGTCAGCTTAGGGCCTGTTTGGTTCCAAATAAGTCACCGACTTATAAGTCGAAAAGTGAATGTTTGGTTCCAAATAAGTCACCGACTTATAAGTCGAAAAGTGAAAAAAATGACTTATTTTGCCAAACAGACCCAACTTATAAGTCATCCCAAATTATAAGTCATAAGTTGCTCCACCCCAATTTAAAACTTATAAGTCACCCCTTTTTGCGTGGGTTCCATCATCTTTTCAGCTTCAGGTCCACACTGGACGTTCACCCGTGACCCATCCCGAGCTCGATCCCACCGCGCACCCCAACCCTCACCGCTGCCGCCCTCCATAGCAAGCTCGCCCCCGTCGCAATCCTTCCGATCCAGCACGCCGCCTTCGAGGTCCAGTACGCCGCCGCCCGGATCCGCTCGCGTCCTCCGCTCGCCGCCCGGTCTCCACCATGGCCGGTAGGAACTCGAGGTTGCAGCTCAACCTTTTCGAAGATTCCCAAGGCGCCGACAAGGAAGACGACTTCTTTGGTGACGGCTCCCAGGTCGGCAACTACTCCCCACCGATTCGTGCGGGTGCTGCTCCGTTTAGTGCTCCGGTGGCTGGAGGCTTCTCTCCGCGCGTGGGTGCCCTGGGCACGGCAACTGGAGGCCTGGGTGCTCTGAGCGCGGCGGTTGCCGGCCTCCCTCCGCGCGTGGGTGCTCCGAGTGCACCACAGGCCCCGACCTTCGTCGATCCGCCCGCGCCGGGGGGACTGGACCTGAACTCCGAGCCGGCGGCGTTTCCTGGCCTGTCGGAGTACCAGCATGTTCTGCAGTCCTAGGAGGCCCCTCCCCGTAGATGCAGCGGCAAGCATGTGGTGGCCACGACTGGACGCGGTCGAGGTGCGGGCCGAAGCGCATGTGGCCGAGGAACCTCTTCCAGCGCCGGCATGCCTCCTCGTCCAGCGAGGTCAGGGGCTGGTCGCAGTGGTGGTGGTGTCAAGCGTGGCAAGTCCCTGACCAATGCCGCAAGCGCTCAAACTGGAGGCCACATTGACCCGGATGACGACGAGGAAGGCTTCTTTTGGACCAGCTCCAACATGCTCCAGAACTCCGACGAGGAGGAAGACGACTCTGATGAGGTAACATTTGCAGTGCTCATGTGTTTCACAATTGCAATGTATCACATAGTATCGTTTTGTAATCGAGTTGCAATGCATGACAACGTGGCTTTGATAATGCTAAATGGAATGAACAAAGCTAGAACTCTTTTTAAAATTAGTCATTCGCGAGATTAGTGACGGGAACCGCCCAAACAATCAAATGGCTGCTGTTGGGTGGAAGAACATATGCAGAGATTTTCGTAGATCTTGTGGATAGAAATATAATGTGAAGGCTATGAAGAATAGGTATACCCAAGCAAAGGTCTTGGCAACTTTCTGGAAAGAGGTGCAGGTGAAGTCCAGTGGACTAGGCCGAGGTCCAAATGGTGAAATCCTAGCAAGCGAGTCATGGTGGCAAGCTAATACCAAGGGGAGAACCGAGTGCTACAGAGTATTCAAGGATCGAGTGCCCCCCTATCTAGATGATTTGATGCTGATCTTCGATAATGTGACAGTGGATGGAGCATCTGTTTTGTCCAGGATTTGATGAGGAAGACAACCAGCCGCGCAATGGTGTTGCAGCAGATCTTCATGATCTCACTGGAGAAGGCGACACATGCAGTCCCATGGGCAGTGCCAACAAGAGGGCTAGCAGTAGCAGCAATGCAACAACAGGAGAGAGCCCTTCCAAGAAAACCAAGAGTCCTATGGTTAAAGCTCTTAGGGGGCTGTTGAATGAAATCAAGATTGACAGGGAGGAAGGGAAGAAAAAGGAGGACAATTATGCCAAGAGGGAGGAGACTCGGTCCAGGGCAATTGTAAATGCACAAGCACAGATCATGGTGCAACAACGCCAAGCAATTCAAGAAGAGATGGATCAGTGTGTAGCTCTTGCTAAAGAGTGTGGGGTAGCTGAAGCTGAAGGAAATATGCCCTAGAGGCAATAATAAAGTTATTATTTATTTCCTTATATCATGATAAATGTTTATTATTCATGCTAGAATTGTATTAACCGGAAACATAATACTTGTGTGAATACATAGACAAACAGAGTGTCACTAGTATGCCTCTACTTGACTAGCTCGTTGATCAAAGATGGTTATGTTTCCTAGCCATAGACATGAGTTGTCATTTGATTAATGGGGTCACATCATTAGGAGAATGATGTGATTGACTTGACCCATTCTGTTAGCTTAGCACTCGATCGTTTAGAATGTTGCTATTGCTTTCTTCATGACTTATACATGTTCCTATGACTATGAGATTATGCAACTCCCGTTTACCGGAGGAACACTTTGTGTGCTACCAAACGTCACAACGTAACTGGATGATTATAAAGGTGCTCTACAGGTGTCTCCAAAGGTACTTGTTGGGTTGGCGTATTTCGAGATTAGGATTTGTCACTCCGATTTCGGAGAGGTATCTCTGGGCCCTCTCGGTAATGCACATCACTTAAGCCTTGCAAGCATTGCAACTAATGAGTTAGTTGTGGGATGATGTATTACGGAACGAGTAAAGAGACTTGCCGGTAACGATATTGAACTAGGTATTGAGATACCGACGATCGAATCTCGGGCAAGTAACATACCGATGACAAAGGGAACAACGTATGTTGTTATGCGGTCTGATCGATAAAGATCTTCGTAGAATATGTGGGAGCCAATATGAGCATCCAGGTTCCGCTATTGGTTATTGACCGGAGACGTGTCTCGGTCATGTCTACATAGTTATCGAACCCGTAGGGTCCGCATGCTTAACGTTTCGATGACAGTTATATTATGAGTTTATATGTTTTGATGTACCGAAGGTTGTTCAGAGTCCCGGATGTGATCAAGGACATGACGAGGAGTCTCGAAATGGTCGAGACATGAAGATTGATATATTGGATGACTATATTCGGACACCGGAATGGTTCCGGGGGTTATCGGATATATACCGGAGTATCGGGGGGTTAACGGAACCCCCCCGGAGGCTATTGGGCCTCATGGGCCCAATTGGTGGAAGAGGAGAGGCGGCCAAGGGGCAGCTGTGCACCCCTCCCCCCATGTCCGAATTGGACAAGGCGGGGGGGGGGGGGGGGCGGCGCCCCCTTTCCTTTCCCCCTCTCTCCTTCCCTCTCCTCTCCTAGTCCAACAAGGGAGGGAGGGAGTCCTACTCCCGGTGGGAGTAGGACTCCTCCTGGCGCGCCTCCTCCTGGCCGGCCGCACCTCCCCCTTGCTCCTTTATATACGGGGGCAGGGGGCACCCTAGACACAACAATTGATCGTTTGATCTTTTAGCCGTGTGCGGTGCCCCCCTCCACCATAGTCCACCTTGATAATACTGTAGCGGTGCTTAGGCGAAGCCCTGCGTCGGTAGAACATCATCATCGTCACCACGCCGTCGTGCTGACGAAACTCTCCCTCAACACTCGGCTGGATCGGAGTTCGAGGGACGTCATCGGGCTGAACGTGTGCTGAACTCGGAGGTGTCGTGCGTTCGGTACTTGATCGGTCGGATCGTGAAGACGTACGACTACATCAACCGCGTTGTGCTAACGCTTCCGCTTTCGGTCTACGAGGGTACGTGGACAACACTCTCCCCTCTCGTTGCTATGCATCACCATGATCTTGCGTGTGCGTAGGAATTTTTTTGAAATTACTACGTTCCCCAAAAGTGGCATCCGAGCCAGGTTTTATGCGTTGATGTTATATGCACGAGTAGAACACAAGTGATTTGTGGGCGATATAAGTCATACTGCTTACCAGCATGTCATACTTTGGTTCGGCGGTATTGTTGGATGAAGCGGCCCGGACCGACATTACGCGTACGCTTACGCGAGACTGGTTCTACCGACGTGCTTTGCACACAGGTGGCTGGCGGGTGTCAGTTTCTCCAACTTTAGTTGAACCGAGTGTGGCTACGCCCGGTCCTTGCGAAGGTTAAAACAGCACCAACTTGACAAACTATCGTTGTGGTTTTGATGCGTAGGTAAGAACGGTTCTTGCTAAGCCCGTAGCAGCCACGTAAAATTTGCAACAACAAAGTAGAGGACGTCTAACTTGTTTTTGCAGGGCATGTTGTGATGTGATATGGTCAAGACATGATGCTAAATTTTATTGTATGAGATGATCATGTTTTGTAACCGAGTTATCGGCAACTGGCAGGAGCCATATGGTTGTCGCTTTATTGTATGCAATGCAATCGCCCTGTAATGCTTTACTTTATCACTAAGCGGTAGCGATAGTCGTAGAAGCATAAGATTGGCGAGACGACAACGATGCTACGATGAAGATCAAGGTGTCGCGCCGGTGACGATGGTGATCATGACGGTGCTTCGGAGATGGAGATCACAAGCACAAGATGATGATGGCCATATCATATCACTTATATTGATTGCATGTGATGTTTATCTTTTATGCATCTTATCTTGCTTTGATTGACGGTAGCATTATAAGATGATCCCTCACTAAATTATCAAAGTATAAGTGTTCTCCCTGAGTATGCACCGTTGCGAAAGTTCTTCGTGCTGAGACACCACGTGATGATCGGGTGTGATAGGCTCTACGTTCAAATACAACGGGTGCAAAACAGTTGCACACGCGGAATACTCAGGTTAAGCTTGACGAGCCTAGCATATAACAGATATGGCCTCGGAACACGGAGACCGAAAGGTCGAGCGTGAATCATATAGTAGATATGATCAACATAGTGATGTTCACCGTTGAAACTACTCCATCTCACGTGATGATCGGACATGGTTTAGTTGATATGGATCACGTGATCACTTAGAGGATTAGAGGGATGTCTATCTAAGTGGGAGTTCTTAAGTAATATGATTAATTGAACTTAAATTTATCATGAACTTAGTACCTGATAGTATCTTGCTTGTCTATGTTGATTGTAGATAGATGGCCCGTGCTGTTGTTCCGTTGAATTTTAATGCGTTCCTTGAGAAAGCAAAGTTGAAAGATGATGGTAGCAATTACACGGACTGGGTCCGTAACTTGAGGATTATCCTCATTGCTGCACAGAAGAATTACGTCCTGGAAGCACCGCTGGGTGCCAGGCCTGCTGCCGATGCAACTGACGACGTTAAGAACGTCTGGCAGAGCAAAGCTGATGACTACTCGATAGTTCAATGTGCCATGCTTTACGGCTTAGAACCGGGACTTCAACGACGTTTTGAACGTCATGGAGCATATGAGATGTTCCAGGAGTTGAAGTTAATATTTCAAGCAAATGCCCGAATTGAGAGATATGAAGTCTCCAATAAGTTCTACAGCTGCAAGATGGAGGAGAATAGTTCTGTCAGTGAGCATATACTCAAAATGTCTGGGTATAATAATCACTTGATTCAACTGGGAGTTAATCTTCCGGATGATAGCGTCATTGACAGAATTCTCCAATCACTGCCACCAAGCTACAAGAGCTTCGTGATGAACTATAACATGCAAGGGATGGATAAGACGATTCCCGAGCTCTTCGCAATGCTAAAGGCTGCGGAGGTAGAAATCAAAAAGGAGCATCAAGTATTGATGGTCAATAAGACCACCAGTTTCAAGAAAAAGGGCAAAGGGAAGAAGAAGGGGAACTTCAAGAAGAACAGCAAGCAAGTTGCTGTTCAGGAGAAGAAACCCAAGTCTGGACCTAAGCCTGAGACTGAGTGCTTCTACTGCAAGCAGACTGGTCACTGGAAGCGGAACTGCCCCAAGTATTTGGCGGATAAGAAGGATGGCAAGGTGAACAAAGGTATATGTGATATACATGTTATTGATGTGTACCTTACTAATGCTCGCAGTAGCACCTGGGTATTTGATACTGGTTCTGTTGCTAATATTTGCAACTCGAAACAGGGGCTACGGATTAAGCGAAGATTGGCTAAGGACGAGGTGACGATGCGCGTGGGAAATGGTTCCAAAGTCGATGTAATCGCGGTCGGCACGCTACCTCTACATCTACCTTCGGGATTAGTTTTAGACCTAAATAATTGTTATTTGGTGCCAGCGTTAAGCATGAACATTATATCTGGATCTTGTTTGATGCGAGACGGTTATTCATTTAAATCAGAGAATAATGGTTGTTCTATTTATATGAATAATATCTTTTATGGTCATGCACCCTTGAAGAGTGGTCTATTTTTGTTGAATCTCGATAGTAGTGATACACATATTCATAGTATTGAAGCCAAAAGATGCAGAGTTGATAATGATAGTGCAACTTATTTGTGGCACTGCCGTTTAGGTCATATCGGTGTAAAGCGCATGAAGAAACTCCATACTGATGGACTTTTGGAACCACTTGATTATGAATCACTTGGTACTTGCGAACCGTGCCTCATGGGCAAGATGACTAAAACGCCGTTCTCCGGAACTATGGAGAGAGCAACAGATTTGTTGGAAATCATACATACAGATGTATGTGGTCCGATGAATGTTGAGGCTCGTGGCGGATATCGTTATTTTCTCACCTTCACAGATGATTTAAGCAGATATGGGTATATCTACTTAATGAAACATAAGTCTGAAACATTTGAAAAGTTCAAAGAATTTCAGAGTGAAGTTGAAAATCATCGTAACAAGAAAATAAAGTTTCTACGATCTGATCGTGGAGGAGAATATTTGAGTTATGAGTTTGGTCTTCATTTGAAACAATGCGGAATAGTTTCGCAACTCACGCCACCCGGAACACCACAGCGTAATGGTGTGTCCGAACGTCGTAATCGTACTCTACTAGATATGGTGCGATCTATGATGTCTCTTACTGATTTACCGCTATCGTTTTGGGGTTATGCTTTAGAGACGGCCGCATTCACGTTAAATAGGGCACCATCAAAATCCGTTGAGACGACGCCTTATGAACTGTGGTTTGGCAAGAAACCAAAGTTGTCGTTTCTTAAAGTTTGGGGCTGCGATGCTTATGTGAAAAAACTTCAACCTGATAAGCTCGAACCCAAATCGGAGAAATGTGTCTTCATAGGATACCCAAAGGAGACTGTTGGGTACACCTTCTATCACAGATCCGAAGGCAAGACTTTTGTTGCTAAATTCGGAATCTTTCTGGAGAAGGAGTTTCTCTCGAAAGAAGTGAGTGGGAGGAAAGTAGAACTTGATGAGGTAATTGTACCTGCTCCCTTATTGGAAAGTAGTTCATCGCAGAAACCGGTTTCTGCGATGCCTACACCAATTAGTGAGGAAGTTAATGATGATGATCATGGAACTTCAGATCAAGTTGTTACTGAACCTCGTAGGTCAACCAGAGTAAGATCCGCACCAGAGTGGTACGGTAATCCTGTTCTGGAGGTTATGTTACTAGACCATGACGAACCTACGAACTATGAAGAAGCGATGGTGAGCCCAGATTCCGCAAAATGGCTTGAGGCCATGAAATCTGAGATGGGATCCATGTATGAGAACAAAGTGTGGACTTTGGTTGACTTGCCCGATGATCGGCAAGCCATTGAGAATAAATGGATCTTCAAGAAGAAGACTGACGCTGACGGTAATGTTACTGTCTATAAAGCTCGACTTGTTGCAAAAGGTTTTCGACAAGTTCAAGGGATTGACTACGATGAGACCTTCTCACCCGTAGCGATGCTTAAGTCTGTCCGAATCATGTTAGCAATTGCCGCATTTTATGATTATGAAATTTGGCAAATGGATGTCAAAACTGCATTCCTGAATGGATTTCTGGAAGAAGAGTTGTATATGATGCAACCGGAAGGTTTTGTCGATCCAAAGGGAGCTAACAAAGTGTGCAAGCTCCAGCGATCCATTTATGGACTGGTGCAAGCCTCTCGGAGTTGGAATAAACGCTTTGATAGTGTGATCAAAGCATTTGGTTTTGTACAGACTTTTGGAGAAGCCTGTATTTACAAGAAAGTGAGTGGGAGCTCTGTAGCATTTCTAATATTATATGTGGATGACATATTGCTGATTGGAAATGATATAGAATTTCTGAATAGCATAAAGGGATACTTGAATAAGAGTTTTTCAATGAAAGACCTCGGTGAAGCTGCGTATATATTGGGCATCAAGATCTATAGAGATAGATCAAGACGCTTAATTGGACTTTCACAAAGCACATACCTTGACAAAGTTTTGAAGAAGTTCAAAATGGATCAAGCAAAGAAAGGGTTCTTGCCTGTGTTACAAGGTGTGAAGTTGAGTAAGACTCAATGCCCGACCACTGCAGAAGATAGAGAGAAGATGAAAGATGTTCCCTATGCTTCAGCCATAGGCTCTATCATGTATGCAATGCTGTGTACCAGACCTGATGTGTGCCTTGCTATAAGTTTAGCAGGGAGGTACCAAAGTAATCCAGGAGTGGATCACTGGACAGCGGTCAAGAACATCCTGAAATACCTGAAAAGGACTAAGGATATGTTTCTCGTTTATGGAGGTGACAAAGAGCTCATCGTAAATGGTTACGTTGATGCAAGCTTTGACACTGATCCGGACGATTCTAAATCGCAAACCGGATACGTGTTTACATTGAACGGTGGAGCTGTCAGTTGGTGCAGTTCTAAACAAAGCGTCGTGGCGGGATCTACATGTGAAGCGGAGTACATAGCTGCTTCGGAAGCAGCAAATGAAGGAGTCTGGATGAAGGAGTTCATATCCGATCTAGGTGTCATACCTAGTGCATCGGGTCCAATGAAAATCTTTTGTGACAATACTGGTGCAATTGCCTTGGCGAAGGAATCCAGATTTCACAAGAGAACCAAGCACATCAAGAGACGCTTCAATTCCATCCGGGATTTAGTCCAGGTGGGAGACATAGAAATTTGCAAGATACATACGGATCTGAATGTTGCAGACCCGTTGACTAAGCCTCTTCCACGAGCAAAACATGATCAGCACCAAGGCTCCATGGGTGTTAGAATCATTACTGTGTAATCTAGATTATTGACTCTAGTGCAAGTGGGAGACTGAAGGAAATATGCCCTAGAGGCAATAATAAAGTTATTATTTATTTCCTTATATCATGATAAATGTTTATTATTCATGCTAGAATTGTATTAACCGGAAACATAATACTTGTGTGAATACATAGACAAACAGAGTGTCACTAGTATGCCTCTACTTGACTAGCTCGTTGATCAAAGATGGTTATGTTTCCTAGCCATAGACATGAGTTGTCATTTGATTAACGGGATCACATCATTAGGAGAATGATGTGATTGACTTGACCCATTCCGTTAGCTTAGCACTCGATCGTTTAGTATGTTGCTATTGCTTTCTTCATGACTTATACATGTTCCTATGACTATGAGATTATGCAACTCCCGTTTACCGGAGGAACACTTTGTGTGCTACCAAACGTCACAACGTAACTGGGTGATTATAAAGGTGCTCTACAGGTGTCTCCAAAGGTACTTGTTGGGTTGGCGTATTTCGAGATTAGGATTTGTCACTCCGATTGTCGGAGAGGTATCTCTGGGCCCTCTCGGTAATGCACATCACTTAAGCCTTGCAAGCATTGCAACTAATGAGTTAGTTGTGGGATGATGTATTACGGAACGAGTAAAGAGACTTGCCGGTAACGAGATTGAACTAGGTATTGAGATACCGACGATCGAATCTCGGGCAAGTAACATACCGATGACAAAGGGAACAACGTATGTTGTTATGCGGTCTGACCGATAAAGATCTTCGTAGAATATGTGGGAGCCAATATGAGCATCCAGGTTCCGCTATTGGTTATTGACCGGAGACGTGTCTCGGTCATGTCTACATAGTTCTCGAACCCGTAGGGTCCGCACGCTTAACGTTTCGATGACAGTTATATTATGAGTTTATATGTTTTGATGTACCAAAGGTTGTTCGGAGTCCCGGATGTGATCACGGACATGACGAGGAGTCTCGAAATGGTCGAGACATGAAGATTGATATATTAGATGACTATATTCGGACACCGGAATGGTTCCGGGGGTTATCGGATATATACCGGAGTACCGGGGGGTTACCGGAACCCCCCGGAGGCTATTGGGCCTCATGGGCCCAATTTGTGGAAGAGGAGAGGCGGCCAAGGGGCAGCCGCGCTCCCCTCCCCCCCCCCAAGTCCGAATTGGACAAGGAGGGGGGGCTTCCCCCCTTTCCTTTCCCCCTCTCTTCTTCCCTCTCCTCTCCTAGTCCAACAAGGAAGGGAGGGGAGTAGGACTCCTCCTGGCGCGCCTCCTCCTGGCCGGCCGCACCTCCCCCCCTTTCTCCTTTATATACGGGGGCAGGGGGCACCCTAGACACAACAATTGATCGTTTGATCTTTTAGCCGTGTGCGGTGCCCCCCTCCACCAAAGTCCACCTCGATAATACTGTATCGGTGCTTAGGCGAAGCCCTGCGTCGGTAGAACATCATCATCGTCACCACGCCGTCGTGCTGACGAAACTCTTCCTCAACACTCGGTTGGATCGGATTTCGAGGGACGTCATCGGGCTGAACGTGTGCTGAACTCGGAGGTGCCGTGCGTTCGGTACTTGATCGGTCGGATCGTGAAGACATACGACTACATCAACCGCGTTGTGCTAACTCTTCCGCTTTCGGTCTACGAGGGTACGTGGACAACACTCTCCCCTCTCGTTTCTATGCATCACCATGATCTTGCGTGTGCGTAGGAATTTTTTTGAAATTACTACGTTCCCCAACAGAAGCATCCGTGGAGATGTGGATGGCTTCGGAGTTGTTCATGGATGCTAACAAGAGGGCCTTTTTCAGAGCTATGCAGACTCTTGAAGCAAGGCTTGCGTGGATCCAGATGCACTGCCAGCAGAGAGGAATTGTGACCAAGAAGTAACTGTAGCAGTGTGATGCCAGTAGTAACAGACCAAGAAATAATCATGTTATGCCGTGTTATGTGAACTGTAATCATGTTATGTCATGTTATGTGAACTTGAATCATGGTATGCCGTGTTATGTGAACTATAATCATGTTATGTCATGTTATGTGAACTTCACTTTGAACTTGAATCATTTTATGCCGTGTTATGTGAACTGCAATTTGAACTTTGATTGGTCATGTGTTATATTTCTGTTGACTGGAGTATGTGAAGTAATAATTGTGAGCATTTCTTCATTTGATGTGAACTGGTGCATATGATCCATCATATTCTGTTACTTGTTGGTACTAAATTGATCCTCTACCCTTTTTTTAGCAATGGATGGCTGCCACCATGGATCAGTGGGCAGAGGAGGACGAAGAAGAGGAGGAACAAGAAGCTGCAGCAGCAGAGAGGAGGAAGAACATAATATTCAGCGCTGCACAAATCATTGGTACGTACCACCTTGAGAACATGGGAAATAAAAATATGTACTGCCAACCTAAAGAAACTGGATATGAGTGGGTCATGAGGACATTACAGCATAAGACACAATGTTTCAACATGTTTAGAATGGATAGAGAGGTGTTTGATAGCCTGCACAATTTGCTAGTAGAGTCATATGGATTGAAGTCTACTAGGAGGATGACATCTGTGGAATCTTTAGCCATGTTCTTATGGAAGGTTGGTGCTCCCCAATCTATACGGCAGGCTGAAAATCATTTTGTTCGATCAATGGAGACACTTCATAGGAAGTTTGATAAAGTCTTGGAATGTTTGGTTAAGTTGGTAGGAGACATAATTCGCCCACTAGATCCACAGTTTAGGACACCTCATCCAAGAGTCCAAAATCCAATGTTTGCTCCATTCTTCGACAATTGCATTGGAGCCATTGATGGAACACATATAGAGGTGGTTGTGCCAAAGATAGACCTCATCACACTACTGGAATTCGCTTATTTGCCGTCTGTCAATTCTTTGTCGTCCGTTGGCTGACGGCAAAGAAGGACTTTGCCGTCAGCTTGCAAAAAACGGACGGCAAAGAGCTGACTGATGGCAAAGAATGTCTTTGCCATCAGCCAGTTCTTTGCCGTCAGCGGGCGGACGGCAAAGAGGGAGGTGGGCCCCACTAACGAGCTGCTTAGAAAAAAACCTAACGGTCCCCCTCTTTGCCGTCTGCTAGCAGACGGCAAAGGGGGGCGGACGGCAGAGAGATAACCTAACTAACGGCCGGGTCCCCATCCCGCTCCCTCCCTCTCTCTTTCTGTCTTCCCCACCCCGACGAGACCACCGCCACCCGCCGCCGCCCCCGCCACCAGCCACCCGCTGCCACCCCCACCACCCGCCGCCGCCACCCGCCCACCCACCCGTCGCCCCGACCACCCGCCGCTCCCCTTGCCCCGTCGCCCCACCACCCGCCGCCGCCCCCTCGCCCCACACCCCTCCCCTGCGGCGCCCCTTCCACGCCGGCCAGCCACGCCGCGGCCGGCCAGCCGCCCCCTCCCCTCCCCTGCGTGGTCGTCCCGGCCCCGTCCCGCCGCGGCCTCCCCCTCCACCGGGCCGCCGCCGCCCCACCCGCCGCGGCCTCCCCCTCCACCAGGCCGCCGCTGCCCCCACCTGCCGCGGACTCCCCTCCACCGGGCCTCTGCCGCCCCCACCCGCCGCGGCCTCCCCCTCCACCGGGCCGCCGCCTCCCCCTCCACCGGCGATCCCCTGCAGGTGAGTGATCTTCCCCCCTTTTTTAGTTTAGTTTGTTTTAGTTTCTTTTAGTTAATTTACTTTCTGTTTTAGTTATAGTTTTACTTTAGTTTTAGTTTCAGTTTAGTTTTAGTTTTATTTTTAGTTTAGTTTATTTTAGATTAGTTTTAGTTTTAGTTTAGAAGAATAAGAAGAGTAGAAGGAGGAGGAGGGAGGAAGAGGTGGAGGGAGAAGAAGAAAGAAAAGAAGAAGAAGATGAAGAAGAAGAAGAAGAAGAAGAAGAAGAAGAGGAAGAAAGAAGAGGAAGAGGAAGAGGAGGAGGGAGGAAGAGGAGGAGAAGAAGAAGAAGAAGAAGAAGAAGAAGAAGAAGAAGAAGAAGAAGAAGAAGAAGAAGAAGAAGAAGAAGAAGAAGAAGAAGAAGAAGAAGAAGAAGAAGAAGAAAAGAAGAAGAAGAGGAAAAAGGAGAAGAGGAAGAAGAAGAAGAAGAAGAAGAAGAAGAAGAAGAAGAATAAGAATAAGAAGAAGAAGAAAAAGATACCCTGACACCCCGACACCCCGACCTCGACACCCCGACACCCTGACACCCCGACCCCGACACCCCGACAGCCTGACACCACACCCCGACCCACACCCCGACCCCGACCCCGACACGCCACCCCGACACCCCGGCACGACACCCCGACCCCCAACACCCACGACACCGGAGGCCGACGGGGTCATATATTTGTGAATTATGAGTTAGGTCATATATTTTTCGATTTTGTTATGAAAAACATCATATATAATTGTGTTAATCGGGTAGATTTAAATGTGCAGTTTTTTCATTGCTGCGAGGTTTGGTGTTCGACGACCTCCCCGTGCGTTTGACGAGCTCTGCC
This sequence comes from Triticum aestivum, assembly GCF_018294505.1. Classification (NCBI taxonomy): domain Eukaryota; kingdom Viridiplantae; phylum Streptophyta; class Magnoliopsida; order Poales; family Poaceae; genus Triticum; species Triticum aestivum. Next base: position 26,061,290 of record NC_057805.1, read on the forward strand.
CCTTCGTTCGTGGGTGAGCACAAATGACATGTCCTCCTTCCCCCTTAATTATTTGCTCTGTTCCGGTGTTCGTGCCGATGAAACTTGATAGCTAGCTATATATCTGTCTTGAATCAATCAGTATGCGTAACCAATATGTGTCTCCCGTTCGAAAGCATTATAGTTATAAATATGCATGCATTTGCATATTTATAACCGTGATTCTTTCGAATTGTCCAACGCTATCCATGGACAGCCTGAGTATGTGTAGATTGGGTTCGTTTTCCCATATGCTTTGCTCCGGATCCGATGCATAAATTTCATCAGTGCCTCCCCTGTTGTTCTTCGTGAATTAATTTGAATGGACATTACTTGCTAGTCTTAACATTTGAGTGTCATCATGCTAACGAGACATTGGAAATGATCTTTGGTGCAGCGTAACTCCAGACAAGCATCGCACGATCCTTCTCCAGCTACCGGCACGAGCCACCCCGCTCCTACACCTCCATGATCATGGTAAGTTTCTCTAGTGTTTTGCTTAACAAATGCATAAAGACCTAGAATTAGCCTTATTTCCTCCAATATGCTTACCACAATGACCTAGAGTTAGCTTCTTTTCCTCCAAAATGACTTAATAAGCTTACTGACCTCCAAAACCATCCATTTTACCTAAGTTAGCTCTAAAACGATCTATACTTAGCTTTGTTTCCTCCAAAATGACCTAAGTTAGCTCTAATATGCTTAGTTAACTAGGTTTGCTCAATAATGACATGTACTTAGCTTACTTATGTCAAAAATGGCATAATTAGCTTAGTTGGCTCATAAACAATCCATTACCTAAGTTAGCTCTAAAATGACCCATTTTACCTTAGTTAGCTCATAAATGATCCATTTTACCCAAGTTAGCTCTAAAATGACCCATTTTACCTAGACTAGCTCCAAAATGATCCATTTTACCTATGTTAGCTCTAAAATGACCCATTTTACCTAGGTTACCTCCAAAATGACCCATCTTACCTAGGTTAGCTCCAAAATGATGCATTTTACCCAAGTTAGCTCTAAAATGACCCATTTTGCCTAGCTTAGCTCATAAACGATCCATTTCACCTAGGTTAGCTCACAAACGATCCATTTCACCTAGTTTAGCTCCAAAATGACCCATCACACCTAGGTTAGCTCTAAAATGATGCATTTTACCTAAGTTAGCTCATAAACGATCTATTTCACCTAGGTTAGCTCATAAATGATCCATTTCACCTAACTTAGCTAAAAAATGATCCATTTCACCTAGGTTAGCTCCAAAATGACCCATCTTACCTAGGTTATCTCTAAAATGATGCATTATACCTAAGTTAGCTCATAAACGATCTATTTCACCTAGGTTAGCTCATAACGATCCATTTCAACTAAGTTAGCTCATAAATGATCCTTTTCACCTAAGTTAGCTCATAAATGGCATATACTTCTTCTTCTAGTCACCTTTTTCTAACTTTCTTATTTGCCATTTTGCAGATTTCATTCACTTCACGGAAGCTAGCTTGCTATGATGGAGTGCTTGTTTTTTCTTTCATTCTCCTCTAGTATTCTTCTAGCTTGCTATGATGGAACTTGCTATCTTGATGAAACTTTGCATTGTAATATGTATGGATGGAACAATGTGTATGTGCAACTTGCTATGTATGAATGGATGGAACTATATATGTATGCACGATGAAACTTATGTGCTGGATATGTCATATGTTTGCTGTTAAATAGCCCTGTGAAATATATATATATATATATGTGTCATATATTTGCTGTGAAAATTGCTGGATTAAAAAAAACAGAAAAAAAGAGGCGCCTTTGCCGTCGGCCGCGGATGGCAAAGGCTCCTTTGCCGTCTACCGCGGACGGCAAAGAAGCCACGCGGCAGCCACCTGTGCTCCCTGGGAGCCGACCCATTTGGTCAGTTTGCCTACAGCGGCGGACGGCAAAGGCTTTGCCTACAGTGGCAGACGGCAAAGAATGCCCAAATTTGCCTACAGCAGCAGACGGCAAAGGCTTGTCCCGCAGTGACGTCCAGCTGACGTCATTCGGCGGACGGCAAAGGCCGGATGCTCTTTGCCGTCAGCGGCGGACGGCAAAGGTTACCGTTAGCCGCCTAACGGACTAACAACGCATTTATTGCCGTCGGCTTTCTTTGCCGTCAGCCGCTGATAGCAAAGGCCCCTTTGCCGTCCGCTTCAAAAAGCAGACGACAAAGAAGCTCTTTACCGATGCCTACTTTGTCGGAGCCTTTTGCCGTCCGCGGCAGATGGCAAAGGCCTTTGCCGTCCACCATCCTTGCCTTTGCCGTCTGCCGTGGCAGACGGCAAAGTAGCTGATTCCTGTAGTGTCACACACATGAACCGAAAATCAACTACTACTCAGAATGTGCTAGCAATTTGTGATTTTGACTTGAGATTCACCATCATCGTTGCTGGGTGGCCTAGGTCGGTTCATGGCATGAGGGTGTTCAAGGCAGCACTAGACAAATTTGGCAGCCACTTCCCACATCCTCCCCAAGGTACATTTAGATTGCAGTACACATTTCTTTGATCAACCCGATGATTGATGCTTTTCTAACAGTTTAACATTGTAGGGAAGTTTTATGTGGTGGACTCGGGATTCTCTAACCAACCTGGTTATCTTGCACCGTACAAAGGAACGAAGTACCATTTTCAAGAGTACAATCAAGGTGCACCGCCAAGAGGTAAAAAACAAACATTTAATCATAGACATTCCCAAATTCGCAATGCAATAGAGCGATGCTTTGGAGTACTGAAGAACAAGTGGAGGATTTTGTTGCACATGCCCTCTTATCCACCACCAAAGCAAAGTAAAATTATTTCAGCATGCATGGCTTTACACAATTTCATTAGAGAGAGTAAATTGGAGGATAGAGATTTTGGAGAGTGTGATGATGAGGAGGAGTTCATTCCAATGGTGGATGAGCCTAGTCGCCTACGACGCCGACGCCAACGACGAAGCCGTGCAACTCAATCGCAGGGGCAAAACTTGCGTGATGATCATAACATGAACGTTTTTCGTGATTGGATAGCGGAAGGACTGCATAGTAGGCGGTAATTGGTATTTGTTCTAGTGCCGAACAATGTAATTTGTATTTGTTAGTGATGACTTGTATCGATACTTGTATGGATATATGTATGCATATTTGAAATGGATTTGTAAAATGAGATGGCGGGAAGAAAAGAATGGCGGAAAAAAATAGGGTGGAAAGGTGTGGTCAGGTGATAACCAAATAGGCGTGACTTATAAGTCACTGGTTTTAAGTCACCTGATTATAAGTTAGGTGACTTATTGAAACCAAACAGGCCCTTAATGTCAGTTATATTTTGGGGGCGCTAGGTTCTGGAAAGTCCGTGCCAGATTGTATAGCATCGCATTGCAATCAAAGGCTGCCACTAGACACACCAAGTCTTACTGTGCAAACTACCTTTTAGGCCATGTTTGCATTATCGTTTACAATCTGATTACACTTGTAAAGAATACAAGCCTCAGCCCGCCGTTTTCGTTTTCGACTGAAAACTGCACTCGGCTGATACGTTACACCCGTATAGAAAATACACCCGTGTTTCATTGCATCCATTCCAAGCGCATCCTTAGGCCTTGTTTGGTTTGTCGTGTTCATTTCAAACATGTAAAGAATACGGACCTCGCCTCATCTTTTTGTTTTCGGCCGAGAATTGCTAAGCGGCCGGTAATATACAGGTGTAAAATAAACACCTTCGTAACTAACGCGTTGACGAGGGGGGCTACAACGGCAGATACGACGTGAGCTCATGGCGCTTTGGGTGGGTGGAGTGGAGTTGAGTCATTGTAGCATGTAGCACGGCAACATGTAACATGTAACTGTCACGGTGGAGGGGCTCACCCCATCTTCTTCTTTAATATACAGTGCGCACACTCGTGCGTATTCGAGAAAAATAAACACTTTCGTATTTGATTACAACGAATCCAATCGCGGCCTTAAAGTTTTAATGGACAAAGTAGAGTAGAGCATACACCGATCTTTGCCTTTGGTGTTCAGATATATGCCTACGTTGATGCATACGGTATCCCAGATTACAAGCTTACCGTCACACGCCTGAAAACCAGGGATGTTTTCCTACTCCACCTTGTTTCTCTGCTTTCTTTGTGCCAATTCCAAAGAATATCTACTAAATTGACATGTTGATGCGGAGGGTCCTACGGTTATCCTCATGGGCACGACATCGTGCTCGCGTACCTGCCATTGAAAACGAGGTGAACTCACTCCTATATGAGATTGATATGGATATGGATGAAACTTGGATGCTACCTCATCAAACGATGTTATGTGTCATTAGGTACGAGGACGACCCCCATCAAAAAGCTAAGGAGCAGCACCTCGACCCTGTGCCCATGGACCATCCAGTGAGCTACTAGAAATGAAGAAGCACACCCCATGCAGACGGGCCTGGCCGTTGTAGATACCCCGTGCGCACGGGACCTACTCAACCCGTGCGCATGTCCCTCCCAGGAAGCTGGTCGTGGAGTTCCTATTTTGCCCTCTAGCTCGTATCTCACCTCAAGTCACTTGTATATTACGTGCCTAGGACATTTGTTAGGGTGAGCAAAGTGTATGAGACTATCTAGAGAGAGCTTTGCTCATCTACCCTTCCTATAGGAGATCAAGGCCTCCTAGGAGAAGATCTCTAGTGGATGTCAAGACCCCTTCTAGGAAAGGATCTATCTAGATCATCAACAGTTGATCTCCTCTTGGATTTGGAAAGAACTGTATCTTTGTGCTTATTTCCTTGGATTGTTCTTGCATGCTTGTGGATCTCATGTATGTTATTCTAGTGGATGTGTGATTTGGGTTTGTTTAAGTGTTGTTCTTGTGTTCTTCTCTTGATTTGCTCCTTTTCCCACTTTCAAGTGTGAAAAAAAAATCTTCAATTAGGGTTTCACCTACAGTATCTCGGTATCAGAGCCAGGTTGATTCACATCCTGGAGTCCATACCCCCATATTCTAGCCTAATTTTGTTGCTTTTTGACCCAATTCGAAAATCCCCACAAAAATAGCCCTACCATCTTTTTTTGCATTTGTTGGATCTTGTGAGAATTTGTTGATTTGGTCCACGAATTTCTTGTTTGGCAACTAGACCTACCCCTCCCCACCATCCCCAACCTTACCCACCGTCGAACTTCTCCGAATTTTTCTGAATTACAACAGATTGGGGTTGTTCTTGCGTAGGCAGAACACCCCGTGCGCACGGGCACACGGGCCTCACTCACCCCGTGCGCATGGCCTCAACAGAGAGGATTCCCTTCACCATTTTGGTTTTGTTTTCCATTACATACACCACCATTTGCCTTCCGCCACCCCCGTTGTTGATGACATGGGTGACCCATGGTACCGGAGATATTTCTTCGCCAAAAGGCCCCTGTCACGAGTCTAGAACTTTATCCTCTGTACACGTGGTCACGTAGACATATTCTTCGATAAGTTATGGTCCAGTGTGAAAGTAGGAATCCCATCTACATGCGCATTTGTGAATACAAATACTGCTATGACTTTTTTTATAGAAACACAATACAGACTTAGACGCTCGCATATATGCATATGCTTCATCCCTATGAATGCAAGGTTGGATGGTTAGGGGGACAATGGTATCCCCAACCCACCAGAGTTCAAGTCCTAGACTTGACATTGGTGCTCACATTACTTCTGAATTTATTTCAGGTTTCTAGCATGTTCGTTCAGTGGGAGGAGACGTTCCTGTCGACTGTGAGGCGTATGTGGTGACTTCGTAAAATCTTAAGATGCTATGTCAGCTCAATCTCTCGGAGGTGCTCATAGGGATAGGGTGTGCGTGCGTGCGTTCATAGGGGTGGGTGTATGCTCATGTATGTGAGCGATTTTAATTGTATCGTGTTAAAAAAAGAATGCAACGTGTATATTCTAACCGTACGAGCACCTTCGAGCCAACAGATCTTCAGATTAAAGATTTCATCACACGTGCCTTGTAATCAACGACAACATCTCTCACTAAAAGAATATCATCTCCAAGAGGACCCCCAAAATAAATAAATTAGGAGGGTTTGCGGCTGGGGTGCTTTCTCAGAATTTATTTCCTCGCTACATCTAACATATTAGTCCCACTTGTCAATGAGCGGTGACACAGTGGTCCGGTGATGGCGGGCGGTTGGTCCGGCGACCTGTGCAGTGGTGGTGCAGTGGTCTGGCGACCGTAGTGTCCATGGCGCGATGGTACGGCAGGCTGCTCGGGCCGCGCACTAACGTGGCACTTGGAGAAATATTGAGAGAGGCAAAATTTCTCAAAATATTGGGGAGATGGGACTGACTATTGAAACATCCCAATAATTTATTGGGAAAATGGAGTTCATTGGAGCATGTTTTTGGGCTTAACTTTTTTGATACGAGAAATTTATTGGAGAAAAGGAGGCACTTTTCTTTTGCAGGGTAAATGAGAGTTTTATTCCAAAGATGCATAATTACAACCTAGAATTTCCTCAATACATAAAGACCCTCCGTGTAGCCAAATAGCAGAGCTACGTTCAGTACAACTATATCTTGCTAAAGTATCTGCAACTTTATTCTGATTGCGAAGAAGTTTCTGCGGAATAAACTCTGCTAACTCTTAACCCTTTAATTTCTAGCACTAGATGACCGTACATCGAATGGTCCAAAGAATCACCGAAGAAAAGGAGCATTCGGATGGTCCAGAGAATCACCGAAGAAAAGGAGGCTCTTGGGGATGCTCTTAGATACCCAATGTCAAATGCGAACTTTGATCCCGGTGGTTGTGCTGGGCTGCATATACGTAGCAATTGCCAGGACTAAAGTAGTTTGAGATGTGCTTTGCCTCATTGCCTGTACCTAATTTTAGCCCCAAGTGACATGCATGGGATTCCTTTAATCCTTTTCTTAAGTGTACTCGATCGCCCATCTGCGCTGCACATGCAACCGTCCCTTCGGCGATTGACCATTGACTACCACATGCATGGGATATATTGCATCCAATGATCTACTCTATTTTCTCCACTATGCTTTTAAAATAACATTGTTAGTCTCTATATAAACGTACCCTGGGTGATCTAGGCCATATAGCTCCCACTCTAAGTCCTCTCATAGAGCAGGAGTATTCATGTGCGTGTAGCTAAGCAAAGAAACTAATCTAGGTCGATTGCAGGAGTAGCTGCTAGCTATAGATCACGTGTTAGCTAGGTGGCACTGTCTCTGTTAATCACACTGGCTATGGCGGTAGGGATTAAGAAAGGCCAGGCGGCGATAGCAGCAGCCACGCTGCTGGTGCTCTTGCTGGCGGCTGCTCTCCATGCTGCTGACGCGCCGGCGCCCAACGGCGACGCGAAGGCGAACACCGGGAGCCAAACTCCGCCTCTGCTGGCTCGTGGCGCCCGCGCCCGCCTCCTGAAGAGTGGTGGCGCTGGCGCCTCGGGCTGCACCTACTCCGGCCGGGCCGGCGGCGGCTGTCCCGGTCACTAGCTACCTAAGTTTGCATATACTATGTGGTATATTCGTATATTATGCATGATGTACGTGTGCTAATCTGCCTTCGCGTCGACGCTGGGCAGTGCTATGTATTTTTGATTTGTTGACATCATTCTGTGTAACCTTCTTGATCGGTCTACATTCTCCTTCATCCCTTTCTGCTTGTGATCTACTGCCATGACACTACAATAATATGATGAAATATGGAGAAGTTTATACACAAGTTTTTTCCCCCCTACATTATCAGTGTTAATTCAGATGAGAATACCAACGCTCACGTTGTTTGCAAATTTTGAAGCCTGGAGTTGCATATTATGTTTGTGCAATCTTGTGGTTAGAAATGTGCAATTAGGTTGTTTGATTATTTCGAAGAAGCATGTAATTGCATATTTTTGTGCTGTTATAAGTTCATACATTCATGTTTAATTGGGTAGTTTGTATATTTTAAGGTGTGGAGTTGTATATGATTGTTTTGTCCAATTTTGGTCTTTTTGCAATGAAGTACAAATTTGCACAATTTTTGTGCGCATTTTCAGTTTTTTTTTCACACAATTATGTAGTTGTACATTTTTTGCGTAAATTTGGAAATTTAAAAAGTGCAACTTCGTGTTTTTGTATGTGGTTTCATAACCATGATTAGTCATCATCGGAAAAAGTCATAAAAAAGCAAAATTGATGTTTGCGTACCAAAATCACATGCGGAGGGTGGAACTGAGACAAAACTACATGCCTCCATATATATGTATGCATTCCGATATTTTATTGTCCCGGCCAACAATACTACAGAATGATTTGTGCAGTGCACACATTGGCAGTTAAAGTACTCAAAAAGGATATTGGCAGGTAAGATTTTCCTTTTTGCGATGAAGTTAAAGTTCTTTTCTATATCAATTGGCAGTTTATAGTCAAGCAAAATCTTGACCATTCGAATTATATAATGGTAACAGTCTTAATTTTTTAAAGGATGGAGATAGCTACTGGAATATAGCACCAGTGCATAAATCAAACAATCATTCAGGGCTCACGCTAACTAACTAAAGAAGAATTAACTAACTAAAGAAGTCATATGCCCACAACGACGCATTGTGATTGCAACTCGTATCGTGGGATCTGATAATGTCGGCGAACCCTTTTTACGTACCGGGATCAGCGATTCTTGTGTGCAGAATATTCTTGGGCGGCCGTGAAGCAACGCGAGTCAGTCTCATCTCCATTTAATAGTTCTTCTTTTGCGATGAAGTTCTGCTTTAAATTTCCGCAAAACAAAAGAAGAAGAAGAAGAAGAAGAAGAAGAAGTTCTAGTTTAAACAGCCGCAGATCGCTCTTAGCCGATGCTTTAATTTGTGGTAGAGATAGGATAGCTACTGCAGTGGTGCGCGCACGCCGATTTAGCGGCCGGAGCGCTTGTGAACCATACACGTGGACAGATATGGACTGCCGTTTGGACGAAGCGCGTGCGTCCGTGCATGCGTACGCTCTTTCTTCGTTGCAAGATCGTGACAAGGTATCGACTTCCGATCGAGGCTTTAAGACTCATGTCGGGTGCGCCAAATGGCAGCTGCCGATCAACGTAGAATATCTTGTTGACCATTGGCTCCTGACCAAGGGCGTCTCGTGTATACACGTCTTTGGGTTGTGGCAATGAAGGCACCTTTAGCTTGGCAGAGAGGCAGATGTACGTTGTGCATAGGCGGCGAGGCTAGGTGTTCATGCATCGCACATGCACGCTCAAATGTATGCGTACGTTCGAAAAAGATGCTCGTGTTATTTGTCCAAGCCGATTAATCTTGTTCAAAATAATGTTGTTGTGATCTATATTTTGCCAATCTATACATACGCACCCGTCTAGTTGCAGTGTCTCGAGAAATGATTGCAGCGGTTGCTTCGAGCATCTACAGCCGAACCCCTCAATATTGTTCCCCAACGTCCGGGCGGACGGCCCGGTAAATGACGCATGAAAAAAACCGTCCCTGTTTTTTTTCCTCTATGATTTTCTCAGTGACTTTTTCATTGTTTGCAGCGGTTTTCTTTTGTTTATCTTCACTTCTCCTTTCTTTTCTTTTTTTTCTTGCTTTCCTTTGTTCTTTTCTTGGTTTTCATCGGTTTTCTTCAGTTCTTTTCCTTTTCATTTCTTTTCTCCTCAACACATGTCTATATTTTCTGTATACATCAGGAATATTTTTATAAAAGTTTTCATTTTTTCAAATATATCAATAACATTTTTTGAAATATTTGTTTTGATGTCTACTTTTTTCATACATAGTGTACATATTTAGTGTACATATAAAAAAATTGTACATGTTTAATATTTTTAAATAAATGATTAAAATTTGTGAAATATATGTTTGAATGTCTATATTTTCATACACATTGTGCATTTTTTATACATATGTAATATTTTTATACGTGTTTGACATTTTTTAATACATGATTAATAAAATATCCAAATGTAACATATATTTTAAAAATAGTATAAAGCTTTTTTGAATTAAGTGAAGATTGTTTCCAATTTATTTCATTTTTTGCAAGGTGTAAATATTTTTTAAATGTCACTAATGTTTTTATTGCCATTACATAGTTTTTATTAACTTTACACTGTATTATGGTGAACATTTTAAAAAGAAATTAAGTACATTAATTTTTGGAGTATATGTATGTACAAAAAAATAAAAAAAATATAGTCACTAAGAAAAAAGGAAAGAAAACCAGCAGTACAACCAAAAAATAAACTATACAAACTGATTTATATTAGTACTTTTAGGCAAACAGACTAATTTATATAAATGACCAAAACTAAGAAAAATTGGAGCTACGTTAACCATACCGACCCATTTCAAGCTGTCTTGAGGCGATGCGTTCTTGTGTCGGTACAAGCCCCGATCTTATTTGGTGCCCTTTAAAAGTGTACGCTGGAGTTTGATTGTTGGTTCAGCGAAGCTTCCAGGAACGGTTTTAGGAAGCTTCTGGAAGCTTTCTGTCGGTTTTTTTTGGGCCTGTTATGTTCATTTTTTGCATTTTTTTTCTTTTATTTGTCATTTCATTATTCTTCTATTATCTTTATTATTTTTCTTATTTTTTAAATACAAGAACTGTTTCCCAAATTCAATTCTTTTTAAAATTTGTGAACTTTTCCCCAAATTCGTGAAATAGTCTTAAATTTGTGGAAAAAAATCCCAAAATTGATAAGAACTTTTTTCAAAATTGATGAACTTTTTCAAATTGATGAACTTTTTTCTAAAATTGATGATTTTTTATATACAAGAACTTTTTTAAAATGTTGAAATTCATAATTTTTGTGAACTTTTTAATTCACATATTTTATTACTTAAAAAAATCTTGCACTTTTTCAGAAGTTAATGGTTGAGCAGCCAACGAGTTGCGCATGAGCATGCTAATGGGTTGCGGACCGCGGGCTTTCTATGAGGACGCTAGTATCGTGATCGGGTGGTTGAGGCACGGATTAGGACTTAGGAGCACCCCGATAGAAGCGAGACATAGACTTGCCGATTGGAGCGGAAGACATTAAGCATCTTCTGTTCAAGTGTAGCCGGGCAAAGCCGTATAGCAAGCACTGGGTACTCGTGACTTATTTGAAAAAACTTGTCTTGTTCATCGTCCAGGACAGTATGTTTTAGAGGAGTTGTTGTATTGAAGCCTTGATCATTCACTGATTTTTGGGACAAGCCCCACTGCCAGAGCTTGTTGCGGTGTCCTTTGGTATTTATGGTGGGAAAGGAGGCAAATTAGCCGTGATATTCGGGTGCAGTCCCAAAAAGATCTGTGATGGCAATCAAAGTGTTATCCTCATATTCGAGGTCTTCTGCAGTTCCTAATGCAAGGGTGAGAAAGGGGAGATGGGCTCCACCAAGGTGATTGTGTTAAGATAAACGTTGATGCTTCTTTCGATCCAGACATTTTTACAGGTGCGGTCATTCGTTATAAAAAGGGAAGTGTAATGCACATTTGGATATGGTCCAAGATGTTCTTTCGACTGAAGCTTTGGCTCTCAAGCATGCCTTGTTCTTAGCTGAATCTATGGGTTGTAATAGAGTTGTTGTGAGCTCTGATAATAGTGAATTAATAGAAATTATGAAGAATGAGAGGCCTCCTACAGGTATTGCTGCAACAATTTTTCAAGATTGTTTTTCAGAAAATTGCTTCTATACCATCGACATCCTCTGCAATGGCTTATTTGCCATCCAACAAAGCTTCAGTGCTTATATACCAAGTACAAACAAAATCTATTGCTTATTTGCCATGGCTGTTAGTCTCCCGTTACCAAGTCTCTATTTTCTTGCAAAATCCAATTTTACCCTCGCTGTAGATTAAAAAAAAGACAACTCGCCCACGCACCTGACTCTCCACGAGACCACGACTCAACGCACGCACACCTGACCCTCCCCATCCCCACGCACGCACGCGCAGCGGCAACCTCCAGCGAGCGGCAATGGCGGAACCGCCGCCGGCGCCACCATCGCCCCTGTCGCCGCTCCCCCAACCCCCGCTGTTGCCGCAGAATCTCGACGCCGCTGCGCCTCAAGGCTTCTCTCCCACCGCATCTTCGACCCTATCCAGGCGACGCCTAATGGCGGAACCACCGCCGCCGCTTCCCCAGCCCCTGCCGCACGGTCCCGCCGCCGCCGCCGCGCCTCTATCCCTCTCGTCTACCGCGTCTTCGATGGCCTCCGCAAACGGGCTAGCAGCAGCAGCCTCTCCCAGCGTCCATGTCGCCCAGAACCCTGGGATTGGGGATTCCGGCGAGGTGGAGAGTAGGGCAGTGGCGCCGACGGCCGAGGCTCTTCCCAAGATCAACTCCTCTGTGGGCGCACTTGCAGCAGCCCCTCCGCCCCAGATTTGCATGCCCGACGAGGAAGAAGGCATGGCAGACGAATGCGACTCAACCTCTCTCTCTGCTATTTGTGCTAGGTAATTTCTTGGGCTCTCTCTCTTTTTATGTAGTTTTTGGTAGGAGAATACACAATTGACATGGTTTGCATCATCCACAGGATGATCCAGTCTTGTACTTACACAATAGAGGTCAAGGTTTGTGGCAGTGAAACAAAAATCAATGGGGATTCGACATTTAGTTGGCAGATTATTGAGGGTACTAGGACAAGTATGAAGGATTTGCTGGCTTGTATTGCTGGAACTTCTTCTTTTGCTTTATGCTCAAAGGATAATATAATTCTTGAGTATGTTGATTCCATTAGTGGCAAACATCTCTCTGTGTCAAATGATGAAGAATGCATGAAAATGTTTGACTGTTTTGAGAAGAATAGAAGTGGCCATTTGATCATCAAATATTCTGAGAGAAGTGATAATGTTGATGTTCCATGTACTCCTTCGAACCAGACACCATCTATAGCACTACCTAGTCAACCAAGTAATGTCATGGATGAAGCTAGTGTATGCCTAACAAATACATATCTTAACAATCCCCATGAAGAATATGAACATGTTGGTGTAGATGAGGAGGACCAATACTCAATTGGCAGTGTTGGTTCCGATAGTGATGATGAGGTCGGAGAAAAAGATATACCAAATATTGATTATGTTGAGGATAGCAGCGATGATGAGGAATGGGTTACGGAAGATGCTAGACCGGATGCTATTCTAGAAATTGCCTATGACAAAGAAAACCCGCCAATGCATGTTGGCGCAAAGTACCCCAACATTGAAGAGCTTAGGTTGGCAATTTCTACATACGCTGTAAAGAAAGAGTTCGAATTTAAGGTTGAAAAAAGTGAACCTACTCGATTCAGGGCTTATTGTCGCCAGGCGAACAAGACGGGCTGTAAATGGAGAATTCATGTTGGGAGGTTGGATGACCGAGAAACTATGGAGGTATTTTAGTTGCATAATTTTGTTCAATGATGTTTTGTTATAAAATGCAGTTGACTGACACTATTTTTTCCCATTGTTTATTTAATGCAGGTCAAAGTTCATGTGCAGGAGCACACATGTTCTAGCACAAAGAAGAAAAAGAAGCAGAAAAATGCTTCAAATGCATGGGTATGTGAGAAAGTCATGGACTAGGTAAAAGAAGATCCTAGTGTTCGGCCGATGGAATTATGCAGGAGGTTAGTAGCCAATTAGCTACTGCTGGCGCTATTGACGGGCACAATTGGTTGTACCCTGTAGTCTATGGAGTTATCGACTCGGAAACTACTGAAAGTTGGGTGTGGTTTATGGAGAAGCTTCGTGAAACTATTGGCTCTCCCCCCGGTCTAGCTATATGTTCAGATGCAGGAAAAGGGATTGACACTGCAATCGAACAGGTATTCGGGTATGCTGAACATAGAGAATGCATGTGACACTTGGTTCTGAACTTCAAGAAAATATTCCATGGTAAAGTTTTTGATGATCATTTGTGGTCAGCTGCTTATTCATGGACTCCTCGAGGGTTTGACTATCACATGGCAGCCATAGAGGAGAAAATGGCTGCTGCAATAGCATACTTAAACAAGTACCACAACAGGCTATGGTCAAGGAGCAAATATTCAACCTCCTCAAAAGTGGATTATGTGACAAATAATTTGGCCGAGTGTTTCAACAACTGGATCTGCAAGCACAAAGGTTTAATGTTGTTCCAGCTCATGGACAAGATAAGGAGAAAGATTACGGTTAAGTTTGAGAAGAGGAGAAGCTAGAAAATTTCAAGGTCGGCGTATACTTCCAAGTGTCATGAAGGAGTTGAATGACATAAGGAGGCTGGACATTGAATATGAGAGAATAGATGACATGATTGCAGAGGTGAGTGAGAAGGGTGATAAGGTTTTTGGGGAGCGCTCAGCGCGACTACTGACTACTTCATCACGGACGCCCCGGACTCCGACGACTACTTCCCCGACGACAACTTCTTCCCCGACGTCGACAACCTTCTCGACGACATGGCTGGCGAGGACACCGACCCCAAGTCCAGTGCTACTGCTCCTGCTGTCCCGTACGTGTTCTTGCTCTTTTTCTGTTAGATGTCCTCTCGCAGTTCTTTGCTCTAGTGTCTGTCCTACATATGTTAGGTTCTACGCCATATATGCAACCTGTTCTACTATCTGCTTTAGACATGTTTAGTTGCAGTTCATATATGAAGGTGTTATTTACCTACTCTCTGTCAGATTGCATGACTACTTTTATCCATGTTATATCAGTCATGCTTTATCTAATATTTCTATTAATAAAATCATTTGGTAAATTGCTCATTTTTCCAACAATCCAAAAACCTTATTATAGGCAATTTACCCCAAGTGGTTTTGTTGCTTCCATGAGACCTCCTATGTTTGAGGGTATCCACTATAAGAGGTGGCGCGTGAGAGCAGTCTTATGGTTTCAAACCATGAGTTGCTATGACGCCACTCTTGGCAAACCTGAGGGGAGCTTGGTGCCCAACAGGAACAAGCTTTTCAGAAAATGGATACTCTGTTTAAGGCTGCTCTCTTGAGTGTTCTTGGTGAGAACATAGTTGATGCGTATGCGTCAATTGACAATGGAAAAGATATGTGGGACGCACTCGAGGCCAAGTTTGGGGTCTCGGATGCTGGCACTGAGCTGTGCATCATGGAGCAATTCTATGATTACAGGATGACTGAAGAGCGCTCCGTGGTTGAGCAAGCTCATGAGATACAGTCATTTGCTAGAGAACTTGAGCACTTCAATTGTATGCTACCAGACAAGTTTGTTGCCGAAGGTATCATCACTAAGCTTCCTCCTTCGTGGAGGAACTTTGCTACCTTACTGAAAAGGCGAGAGCAAAGGACACACGTGCTCGAGGTATTGAGGGAGGATCTAGTGCCAATCTGGTACAGAAGAAGAACTTCCAGCCCCACAAGTTCAAGAACAAGGGCAAAGCAAAGTTTGATGGGAAGAACAAGGCTGTGCAACACACGAACTTCAAGAAGAAAGGTGTTTGTCATGTGTGTGGGGATCCTGATCATTGGGCTCCTAGTTGCCCTAATCACTATGACAAGCGTCATCCTGGGAAAGGCGGCAAGACCGCTAATGTTGTCATTGGAGACACTAACATGAAGGATGCTGGGTATGGTATATTTCCCACTATTCTTTCAGTATGTCATTCCCCTGATTGGTTGATTGACACGGGTGCTAATGTGCATGTATGCGGTGATATTTCCATGTTTTCGTCTTATCAGACCGCAGGGACTTCAACCGTGCTGATGGGCAATGGTTCAAGTGCTTTTGTTCGTGGTGTTGGCACGGTCGATCTGAAGTTTACTTCGGGGAAGATCGTGCGGCTGAAGAACGTGCATTATGTCCCCTTCGTCAATAAAAATCTTGTTAGCGGATCTCTTATGTGTAGAGATGGCTACAAGCTTGTCTTTGAGTCGAATAAATTTGTAATATCCAAGTATAGAACCTTTGTTGGTAAAGGCTATGAGTCAGGAGGCATGTTTCGTTTATCCTTGTCAGACGTTTGCAATAAAGTTGTTAATCATATTTGCAATAATAGTGAATCAAATGTGTGGCATTCACGTCTTTGTCATGTTAACGTTGGTTGCATGTCACGATTAGCGAAGTTGAACTTAATCCCTAGTTTCACCACTGTCAAGGGATCTAAGTGTCAAGTTTGTGTGCAAGCTAAGCAACCTCGTAAGTCTCACACGACTGCGAAAATGAGAAATCTTGCACCACTAGAACTCATACATTTCAGATCTATGTGAAATGAATGGTGTTTTGACAAAAGCTAGAAAGAAATATTTCATGACGTTAATTGACGACTCCACTAGATACTGCCGTGTGTATCTTCTGAAATCTAAGGATGAGGCTTTGAACTTTTTCAAGATCTATAAAGCTGAAGTGGAAAACCAACTTGATCGGAAAATCAAGAGGCTTAGGTCCGACCGTGGTGGAGAGTATTTTTCCAATGAATTTGATGCTTTTTGTGCGGAACATGGTATAATCCATGAGAGGACGCCTCCCTATTCACCTCAGTCAAATGGGGTGGCCGAAAAAAAAAACCGTACTCTAACTGATTTGGTTAACGCCATGTTAGACACATCGGGTCTCTCCAAGGCATGGTGGGGGGAGGCGATATTGACTGCATGTCATGTCCTAAACCGAGTTCCCACAAAGCATAAAGAGATAACTCCATTCGAGGAATGGGAGAAGAAAAGATTAAAACTCTCTTATCTACGAACCTGGGGTTGTTTGGCGAAAGTCAATGTGCCAATTCCAAAGAAGTGCAAGCTTGGACCAAAGACCGTGGATTGTGTTTTCCTGGGATATGCTTTTCATAGTATTGGTTATAGATTCTTGGTTGTAAAATCTGAGGTACCTGACATGCATGTCGGTACGATCATGGAGTCGAATGATGCGACTTTCTTTGAAGATATCTTTCCCATGAAGGATATGGCTACCTCGTCTAATCAGGAGATGCCTAGTTCATCAAATCAGGAACCAGTTATAATTACCGAACCTGCCATTTCGATGGAACACTTTGAAAGTCCTGTGGAGGAGAACAATGAAGTTCCTACTAGGAGCAAGAGACAGAGAACTGCAAAGTCCTTTGGTGATGATTTTCTTGTGTATCTCATAGATGACACTCCTAGTTCTATTTCAGAGGCCTATGCATCTGAAGATGCTGACTACTGGAAGGAAGCGGTTCGTAGCGAGATGGATTCCATCTTGGCGAATGAAACTTGGGAGATAACTGATCGTCCTTATGGGTGCAAACCTATAGGATGCAAATGGGTATTCAAGAAGAAGCTTAGGCCTGATGATACCTAAAAGGAAGGTTGAAAGATCGAGGATGTCGCCTAGAGGGGGGGTGAATAGGCGCTTTAAAATAATTACGGTTTAGGCTTGAACAAATGCGGAATAAACCTAGCGGTTAATTTGACAAGCACAAAACCTACAACAACTAGGCTCACCTATGTGCACCAACAACTTATGCTAAGCAAGATAAACAACTAAGTGATAGCAAGATATACGAGAAGAAACAATATGGCTATCACAAAGTAAAGTGCATAAGTAAAGGGTTCGGGTAAGAGATAACCGAGACACGCGGAGACGACGATGTATCCCGAAGTTCACACCCTTGCGGATGCTAATCTCCGTTTGGAGCGGTGTGGAGGCACAATGCTCCCCAAGAAGCCACTAGGGCCACCATAATCTTCTCACGCCCTCGCACAATGCAAGATGTCGTGATTCCACTAAGGGACCCTTGAGGGCGGTCACCGAACCCGTACAAATGGCAACCCTTGGGGGCGGTCACCGAACCCGTACACTTTGGCAACCCTTGGGGGCGGTCACCGGAACCCGTCAAATTGCTCGGGGCGATCTCCACAACCTAATTGGAGACCCCGACGCTTGCCCGGAGCTTTACACCACAATGATTGAGCTCCGAACACCACCAACCGTCTAGGGCGCCCAAGCACCCAAGAGGAACAAGCTCAAGGGCACCAAGCACCCAAGAGTAATAAGCTTCTCAACTTGTAACTTCCACGTATCACCGTGGAGAACTCAAACCGATGCACCAAATGCAATGGCAAGGGCACACGGAGTGCCCAAGTCCTTCTCTCTCAAATCCCACCGAAGCAACTAATGCTAGGGAGGAAAATGAGAGGAAGAACAGGAGAACACCAAGAACTCCAAGATCTAGATCCAATGGATTCCCCTCACATAGAGGAGAAAGTGATTGGTGGAAATGTGGATCTAGATCTCCTCTCTCTTTTCCCTCAAAAACTAGCAAGAATCCATGGAGGGATTGAGAGTTAGCAAGCTCGAAGAAGGTCAACAATGGGGGAAGAACACGAGCTCAAAAGATAAGATCCATTGAGGAAGAAGACCCCCTTTTATAGAAGGGGAAAAATCCAACCGTTATGTGCTCAGCCCGCACACGAGCAGTACTACCGCTCCACGAGCGGTACTACCGCTCTGGCGGAAGAAGCAGGGAAAAGGAGCAACCAAACATGAACCTTGGGGCGGTAGTACCGCTTATAAGCGGTACTACCGCGCACCCCAGCGGTACTACCGCTAGAGGAGCAGAACACGGGACCAAAAATGCAGTAGCGGTACTACCGCCCGACCGGAGCGGTACTACCGCTTACAGGCGGTACTACCGCCCATCGGGGCGGTACTACCGCTTATAGGCGGAACTGCCGTGCCTTACTGCCGTGCAACTACTGCAAAACTCGACACGAAAAATGCAAGACCCAAAATCGAGGCGGTACCAGCGCGGAACCGTAGCCGTACTACCGCTTATGGCCATAGGCGGTACTACCGCTTTGGACAGCGGTACTACCGCTTGGGGCGATAAGCGGTACTGCCGCTCTGGCCGCGGTACTACCGCAGGGAGAAAACCAGAACTGCCATAACTTCTTCATATGAGCTCCGAATTGAGCAAACTCAAGCTTGTTGGATACAAGACGATGAGTAGCATCAAAACAACGACTGGTTATAGTAAGAAGAGGCAGGGGAGGTATGCCAACAAATAGAGGAGTGAAACCTCCAACCTAGAAGAACCGGCATAACCTCCAACATCGAAAACATCATAGAAGATGCGAGTGAACTCTGTTTTCGATGAACTCGAGCTTGTCATCAAGATGACCATAAGCTCCAAAACTCACAAAGAGAAGAACCAAACAAGAACCAACAAAGATGATGCAAGGATGCAATGGTTTGAGCTCTCTATGAACGATACGATCAAGCTACTCATCGAGAGCCCCCCTTGATAGTACGGCAATCGATCCTATAACCCGGTCTCCCAACTACCATCATGAGACCGGTAAAATAGAAAACCTATCAAGAGCAAACCTTTGCCTTGCACATGGTCCACTTGAGCTAGATGATGACGATCTTGACTCCCTCAAGTTGGACCACCTTTCTTGGTTGTGTTGGCTCGATGAAGACTAGTTGATTGCTCCCCCATACTCCACTATGGGCGAGCCACTCTTCCGCACATCTTCACAAGTCCATTGTCACCACAATGGACGGCAAGCTTCAAGCATTTGATCTCTTCATGATGCTTCACTTGAACTTGCACACTGCAACATCTTCACAAGTCCATTGTCGCCACAATGGACGGCAAGCTTCAAGCATTTGATCTCTTCATGATGCTTCACTTGAACTTGCACACTGCAACCTAACCCCACAAAGAACTCTCACGAAGATCATGGGTTAGTACACAAAGCGTAATTGACAATGCTTACCACACCATGGGATCGCTTGATCCCTCTCGGTACATCTTGTGCGCTTTGTGTGTTGATCAACTTGATTCACTCTTGACTTAGTCTTGATCAACCTTGACTCTTTCCAACTCTCTTCATTTGGATGATGTCTTGAAGGTAAACATGAATGATCACACAATCTTCTTCTTCAAGACATGCTTGCAATAAGCTCTACTCTCACATGACCAATCTTTGGATAATTCCTTAATAACACCTTGGTCACCACATAAACTCCTTGAAACCAACACATGGACTTCAAGAAATGCCTATGGACAAATCCTTCAAATATAACTCAAGGCAACTATTAGTCCATAGAGATTGTCATCAATTACCAAAACCAAACATGGGGGCACCGCATGTTCTTTCAAAGGTGAAGACTTCTTTGATACTTACTCGCCTGTGGCTCGACTGACCACTATTCGAGTTCTACTCACTAGCTGCCTCACATGGTCTTCTCGTTCATCAAATGGATGTTAAGACTGCTTTCCTAAATGGAGAGTTGGACGAGGAAATTTATATGGAACAACCAGATGGGTTTGTACTAGATGGTCAGGAAGGAAAAGTGTGCAAGTTGCTGAAGTCTTTGTATGGACTCAAGCAAGAACCTAAACAGTGGCATGAGAAATTTGAAAGAACTTTAACAGCTGCAGGCTTTGTTGTAAACGAAGCTGACAAATGTGTGTACTATCGCCATGGTGGGGGCGAGGGAGTTATCCTTTGCTTGTATGTTGATGACATACTGATTTTCTGAATGTTATTAAGGAGGTCAAGGATTTCCTATCTCGCTGTTTTGAGATGAAGGATTTAGGAGTGGCTGATGTCATTCTGAACATCAAGTTGTTGAGAGACGATGATGGTGGGATTACATTGCTTCAATCTCACTATGTGAAAAAGATCTTGAGTTGCTTTGGCTATAGTGACTGCAAGCCCTCTCCAACACCATATGATGCGAGTGTGTTACTTCGAAAGAATCAAAGAATTGCTAGAGATCAATTGAAATATTCTCAGATTATTGGCTCGCTTATGTACTTAGCCAGTGCTACAAGACCTGACATCTTTTTTGTTGTTAGCAAACCGAGTCGGTTTGTCTCAAAACCAGGAGATGTGCATTGGAAAGCTCTAGAGAGAGTTTTGCGTTATTTGAAATGCACTACGAATAATGGAATTCACTACACCGGGCACCCAAAGGTGCTTGAAGGGTATAGTGACTCAAACTGGATCTCAGATGCTGATGAGATAAAGGCCACGAGCGGTTATGTATTCACTCATGGAGGTGGCACTGTTTCTTGGAAGTCTTGCAAGCAGACCATCTTAACAAGGTCAACAATGGAAGCAGAACTCACAACACTAGATACAGCTACGGTCGAAGCAGATTGGCTTCGCCGGCTCTTGAATGACTTATCGGTTGTTGAGAAACCTGTACTGGGTGTCCTTATGAACTGCGACAATCAAACTGTGATCACGGAAGTGAGCAGCTCAAAGGATAACATGAAGTCATCAAGACACGTTCAGAGAAGATTAAAGTCTGTCAGGAAAATGAGAAACTCCGGAGTTATTGCATTGGATTATATCCAGACGTCTAAAAATCTGGCAGATCCTTTTACTAAGGGTCTATCACGTAATGTGATAGATAATGCATCGAGGGAGATGGGTATGAGACCCACAATATGAGTTGTTCACAGTGGTAACCTATTCTTTGTGATCGGAGATCTCGTGAATTAGATGTGGAAGACAAGTTGTTGATCAACTGAGAGGAGAGTATCATTACTATTAACAATACCACTCCATGAAGATGCAATACTCTCCTAATCTGCATGGCAGGTTGATGTATATCTTAATGTGTTCTAAGTGGCTCATTGAAGCAGAGATGTCGTCCTGCAGAACATCTTTTGAAGAATGCACCTATATGAGTCTGATTGTTAAACGTCGCAATCTATGAGAGTAGGGTTCTCTCTAGTAAACTCATGAAAAGTCTCGGAGTATGACGCATAAGCTCCACCTGCGGGGAAGACCCACGGTAGCCACGTATCGGTCAAGGCTTTATGTGAAGTTAGATTCGCAGAAAACTTGTAGTTCAAGGTCCAGTCCACTGTTCAAGTTGCTTACTAGTGTAGCATAGAGTTTTAGGTGGAAGTTCAACTTAACAGTCTCCACTTCAGTACCGGTATATAAAAAAGTGTTTTGGAACCAAAGGCAAATTTTGTGTGCCTCTGGGATCTGGTGGGGGATTGCTGAAATTTTGCCTATTTTGGGCCTAGCCCAATAGCAGTTTCAGAAATTCCTAATAAATCCTAGAGGCCCACGCAGCCCATTCGTGCAAGGCAAGAGGTGAAACTAAAGTTTAGTCCCACATTGCTAGTTTAGAGGGAGTTGGACCTCTTTATAAGGGAGGTTCTTTCTCCACATGTATGAGGATGAGAACAAGACGGACATCCACGCGCGCTCCTCCTCTGCCGCCCGCCTCGCCACGCCACGCCTCGTCACGACGCGCCGCGGCTTGCGGGAATGAGCCGAGCCGATGTCTAAATTTTTGCCACGCACGACGGGTATACGAAAGGTCACGCAGGAGCTGAAACGTTTTCTGTAGTGGACACTGAATTCGAACGGCGCGCCTCTTCGGCCGCTGCCTGTTCGCTTCGTCTCCCTCCGTTGCTTCACCTCCTGTCGCAGCCTGTTTGCGTCCCTCTCCTGTGCCTATAAAAGGGAGGTTGCTCCTCCCAGAGAGACGCACCAGAATCTCTTCTTCCTCTCGCCACAAGTTCCTGAGCACTGCGCTGCTGCTACGTTCTTCCCCATCCCGGCTTGCGGCGTGCACCGCAGGTCGGGACAGTAGGCCTCCGGAACCGTACCTTTTGAGTCCTGTACGGGAGAAGGGTGATAAGGTTTTTGGGGAGCGCTCAGCGCGACTACTGACTACTTCATCACGGACGCCCCGGACTCCGACGACTTCTTCCCCAACGTCGACAACCTTCTCGACGACATGGCTGGCGAGGACACCGACCCCAAGTCCAGTGCTACTGCTGCTGCTGTCCCGTACGTGTCCTTGCTCTTTCTGTTAGATGTCCTCTCGCAGTTCTTTGCTCTAGTGTCTGTCCTACATATGTTAGGTTGTACGCCATATATGCAACCTGTTCTACTATCTGCTTTAGACATATTTAGTTGCAGTTCATATATGAAGGTGTTATTTACCTCTCTCTGTCAGATTGCATGACTACTTTTATCCATGTTATATCAGTCATGGTTTATCTAATATTTTTATTAATAAAATCATTTGATAAATTGCTCATTTTTTCAACAATAAACTCGCCCGCTTTTTCATGCCTGGATCAGCCAGTTTCCTGCGAAACGTACAGGTATATTCCCGTGTCGGAAAGGAAAGGAAAGGAAAAGAACAGTGCACGAATATTATTCCTCGTGCTCGTGCTCTTCTCGCGTTTGTCTCGACCGGCCGGCCGGCCACGACTTCACTGCCGCCGTTTTCCCGGATGATTCCGTGAAAATGCTGCCCAACAGCCCAAATACCACAGACCACGGCCAGATCGACCAGAAAACTTCACGGAAAACCACCGGATCAGCCGTCATTTGGGGGGCTAGCGTGTGTGTCGGCCGAGGCGTCGGGTTTGCACGTTTTGCCCGGATCAGCCGTCTCCAGGTGAAATGTGCAGGTACATTCCCGTTTCATCAATCATCAAAAGGACAAAGGAAATAAACACTACACGACGGTTCCTAAAAATGGAAGAGGAAATTACACTGCACGACAATTCCACGCGTGTGTACCTAAAAATAGAAAGACCGCTCCTCGTGCTGTTCTCGCGTTTTGTTATTGGTCGGCCACGACTTCACTGCCGCCGTTTTCTCGGATGATTCCGTGAAAATGCTGCCCAAGTACCACATGCCACGACCAGATCGACCAGAAAACTTCACGAAAAAACACCGGAAAACTGCGTGGTATTTTCCATGCACGCGCTCTCCCTGCGCTATATATGCAGTTCACCACGTTCGTACGAGGCCGTACCAAAAGTCCAGAACTCAAAAGGTGAAACCCACAAGAGATCGAGCTGTTGCCATGGCTTCCCGTGCCACACCGTCCAGCTGCTCGGCGAGCAAGCTCCTCCTCCTCCTCGTCCTTGTGTTGGCCGCCGCTGCGGCGCACGGCGTGGCCGCGGCGAGGCCGGGGCCGGGGGTGGCGGGCGCGGACGACGGAGGCGCGAGCGCGAGGCTGCTGTCGGGGCCGGGGGCCTCTTGCTGCACGCACGATCGGAACTCGGAGGGGACCTCGTGCTGCCCACATAGGCCACCTCCGTAGTAGCCCACTGCAGACTGCGCCCGAAATGCGTGGAGTAAATTATTTGGTTGTTGATCGTTCATTCATTCGTGTACAGATAGAAATCAACCGTGTATATTTATTCCTTCTTCTTTGGTTTCTGGTCGTTGTTTATTTCTGAACTACAGTAGCAGTGTCTCTCGTTCAATAGGAGAACCATGTATTGTAAGGTGTCAGAAGAGTCTTTGTTTTCATGGTATCAGAAGTTTGTAGAATTGTCTAGCTAATAGGAAAAATATTCCTCCGCGGATATATACTTCTATATTGTCTAACTATAACATGATTAATGATCTATGTGTGATTTGATTTGTATCCCCTCCGTCAAAAGACATTTATTTTGGGATAGAGAGAGTACATGGCTGGTTATGAGAATTTCTGACAATAGCTCTAAACTACACACAGCTAATTGATGCATACGTGTCATCTCGTAGTGCATCAGTTACCTCCGGAGATTGCATTAACCGTTGAAAAAACGAACGTCCTTGCAAAATCTAGCACTTCACAGCTGCCAACAATTCCATTTGAAACCACCACGGCACATGGCAAATCTTTTGTTTGCCTCTCAGAATTTCTGAACCGCCTCACCCGAAATTTTCAAAGTGGTTACACAAATTGTGTCACTGGCAATGAAGTAGCCTCAGATCCTCATAATGCTATTCGTTCAATCTGATTAAGTGATCTGAAAATTGCCACCTTAATTAGCCTTGTCTATTTATACTCCCAGCTATCCCACATGTTCACTCGAAGCAAACTTCACTCCTATCATATGTTCTAAGTGAAAACTCCGCCTCCTTGTGCTAATTTCAAAGGGCTTTCTACTCCAACCATCCAAGTCAATTCATTGAGATATGATCCCTCTTTGTTTTTCACTCATACTTCTCCAATCCAAAAGCCAAATGTTGAGATAGTTTGTGTGTTGATGAAATTATCTTTTGAAGCACAAGAGCAGGAGATTCATCACCGGGCAGTCTCAATCTTATTACTCTTGGAGGGTGTGCACCTCCTAGATTGGCTATGTACTTGGGAGTCTTCAAGTTTGTGAAAAACAAAAAGTTTTTAAGGGCCCGAAGGTCGCCTAATTCATGAAGATTTACCCGTATTGAGGCTAGGCCTTCGTGAGCATAAGCCATATCGTCTTCGTAGACCCTTCGTGTGTGATTGTCCTTTTGTGGACTTGGTCCTTAATGGAACCCCGCAACCAGGATCCTTGCGATCTCAGATCTATAGTGGATCGAACCTCAATCAATGCGGTTGTAAAAATAATGCAAACTATTCGAAGTATCGAACCACGAAAAAATCTTCACTGAGCCAATCCATGCCTGCATATCTCTAGATCTACCTTGTTATGTACGCTTGCATGTATTTACTTTTAGTTGCCTATACTCTTATAGACTTGCATGTGTAGGGTGCTTGATTTATTACCATAGCAAAGGTAGAATTGCAAGGAAACTAAATTTTGTAAAAAGAGTTACTTTTCTCTAAGTAGTCTATTCGCCCCACCTCTAGACATACTTAAACTCATGTCTGCATATCTTTAACTGTACCTTGTTACGTGCACTTGCATGTATTTACTTTTAGTTGCCTATACTTTTGTAGACTTGCGTGTGTACGGTTCTTGATAGACTACCATAGGAAAGCTAAAATCGCAAGGAAACTAAATTTTGTAAAAAGAGTTTTTTTTCTAAGTAGCCTGTTCGCCCCCACCTCTAGACATACTTAATCGATCCTACAACCATCATATTTCTCCACATTAACCATGGCAATCCAACTAGTACAAACCTGTTGCATGCAAACCAAAGCCCTACATCTAACCTAGACTTCATCATGAGAGAGAGGGGGGGGAGGAGCCTTTGTTGCAGTTGCTTGGTCCTTGCATGTGAGGGTGTGGCCAATGGTGTAGCATCAACCAGCCGCCCCAACATTCCACACACACCCTGGTTGTTGAAACCACTACTCGGGAATAAATCATCCAAGCCAATGGTGGTTCAATGAACATATAATTTTGTGATTACCTCATTTTTTTCATGTGTTTTGCACTTTTCCTTTGCTCGCGCCTTCTCTTTCTTAGGTTCACACTCTTTCCTCAAGAGACCGATTCCTCTGCAAGCTACAATGTTTGTTTTAGCCATGGCGGTGGAACTATGGGACAACCGTCCAATGTGTAGATTGTTGAAATTGCCCTAAGATAAAAGGGAAGGGGAAGAGCCGAGGGAGTTGACATGTATGGGTCTAGTGAGGCAGCCATGCATAGGTCAATTTTTTATTAGGTTGCCACAAACTTTTTTTTTGCTTAGGCAGAGGCCTAGAGTAGGAGGATGGTGTTGCTTATAGTACTCGTGCCCTAATGCAGCATGTTGACATCCTCTCTCTTTCCAGATCGACATCCTTCAGCTTCACTGTACCCATTGAAGGTTTAACCCACTCAAGTCGATGGAGAACACACCAAGTTGTGTAGCTTTGATGGACAATATTAACCTGCTATGTTGTTGGACAACTTTCGCATTCCTTACATAGCATTGTTGCACTGGATGAACCACTATGTAATACCAACAATTTCTTGCACTGGAAAAATCCTTTAGAAGTGAGGAAACAACCATACCCAAGCACAATCCAACATTGCACAACCCAACCGTTCTGCCTTCTCGACCTCATCAAATGTTAGATGCTCCATGCCCAACACCCTCCATATATCCATTATATTGGTTAATCATATGGGAACTAAGCTAGATCTTGCACTCCTATCGGGCACACATGGCATTGGCCGCTTGTCTCAATATAGCGGCTAGCTAGCCTCACTAACCATGCACAACTTGCATAGCAGAAATTTCTCTCCGTCGGTATACACACCTTCCAGGCTTTTCTCCCGTATTAGATTCACCCTACTCCATCCAAACCATCCTATCACTAGGATCGACTAATATACCATACTATTGCTCTCATTGCAGATGATAAAGCATTTTTTTTTACTAAAAAGGGCATTTTCGTGTGGTGGTGCCACGCCACCATGGCCTACATATCCCATTTTGATGATGAGATCACTCATAGCCTATCCACGTCAATTGGGAGGAAAGCTTCTTATGACATCAACTCATTCTAGCCTTGTGTAACAGGATTAATCAAATCATCAACCTTTCTGATTGGTGTTCCTCCTTTTTATCATGAAAACCTTCCTAGACGGGTTGTTCCAAACATCTATTTTTCGCCCATCATCCAACCTCCGGAAACAAGCCTAATGAGGAGTCTACAATCACACCATTATGCTTCACTAATGAATGAAGAGCCATCTTCTAGCTTTAAATGTGGTCCGGAGAATACAAATTTACTTTTATGATTTGAGGCATGTTGTGAAGAGCCTCGAGCTTAACATTGTCAATCTAACACAACGTATGTCTCTAAACCGGATGCCTCTCTTTTTCTTCCGCACACACATGAAACCTAATATCCTGCTATAGCTGGTGACATCCATTACATAAATATTTTGACAATTTAAATACATAACATATCATTTGTGGGCATTGAATGAACTAGTGCCTTAAAATGAAATCGCCATGCCTCACATTGATAATGTTTTGTCCATCCATCCACACGGTCAAACAAATGTTGGAGATAATCTATCCAATCAACCTCAACAAGGGAAGGCAGACCCAACTACTTATGATTAAGGAACTCCATTGAATCAAGGACTAACTACCACATTATACCCCACTTGTGTATCTAAGCTACAAAATATTCTTTGACTTTGGGTCACTGCCAACTATCCTGGCCTGCACAATACATATCCAATAATCCCAAAGATTGGTTGCATTGAATTATCGTGCTTTCATCAAAACAAAGAAATCTACAACTAAAACAAGGAAATCTACATTAAATAATGACTGTGAAACTGAAAATCCATCGCATGTTGACTGTATTTTGTTTTGTTGTTAGTTTTCCTCTTGGGCTTATCCTAGTTCCCCTCTTTTAGGCCCTTTTATTTGTATTCCTTTCTTCTATTTCGGTCCAAGGAAAAAAAGTGTGAAGCTGAAAAATGCATGTTCACATACCTTGACTTTTTGTAAGCCATCTATCTCATATCTGGGCTTTCGGTCTATACGTGACTCCTTTTAATTTCTAACCCAACTATGAACCAAAAATCTTGAGCATCTGTTTCTGATCTTCTACTGTAATATGCGTATGAGTTTTAAAATAAAATTACAACAAAAATTAAATTAGACTTCTTCTTTCTCCAATTTTACATAGCCCGCCGAAGATTGAAAATGACACTGAACTAGCAGTAAAAGAAAGGGCACTTACAAATGCCCTTACCATACCATGCTTTGACGGTCGCAATAGCCACTCGCCCCTTGAGATGAGATCTATAAATCAATGAAACAACATGGTAGGAAAGTTGCAGTAGCGGTTAGAGTTCTTCCCCTGTTGGCCTAGGTGTCTTGTTTGCTGGCGGGTAATCTGCGTATGAGCTGACATGGCAATCGACGTGGCTCGACTGAATTTGACGTGGAGCATGTCCAAGGAAGCAAAGCAAAAGGCACATTGCTTCCTTCCTGGGATGCCACGACACTCCCTGTCATTCGCCCCACACACGTCATCGCCATCTCACATAAAAAAGATCGTAAAATAACATCCGAAATTAAGCGAAAACGAGAAGGAAATTAGGAAATTAGATAGAAGCACACATTAAACGCGAGAAAATAATCTCCCGTGCTGCGTCCGTTACTCCTCCACCGCCTCCCCACCCCTCCCCCCTCGTCTCCGCCCCGCTCCTCGCCGGCGCGCGGCGGCGAGGCCCGCGCCTAGGGTTCGCGAGGGGGCCCTCCCGCCGCCCATGTCACTCCGATCCGGCGGCCGCAAGCTCTCGTTCGAGCTCCTCTCCAGCGGTCTCACCGCCGCCGACGACGACGCGTCCCCGCGCTCCCTCCCCGAGACCTCCTCCGATGGCCAGCGCCGCCGCAAGAGGCGCTCCAAGCGCAAGCGGGGGGCGCTCCAGAGCCCCCCGATCGCGGAGGAGGAGCCGCGCGTGGACGCCCACCCGCCCGCCGCGCTCAGGGTAGCGGATCTGATGCCCGTGGTGGAGAAGGTCTGCCAGACCTCGGACGCGGAGCGGTCCGCGGCGGGCTGCGTGGCGTACGTCGGCGTGGAGCTGAGGCAGAGGAACGTGGCCGGGAATGGGAGGGCGGTGACGTTCGCGGAGGACGCGGCCAGCAGCTGCGGGAGCAGCTCGCGTGAAAGCGCCGCCGCCGCCGCCGCCGCCGCGGTGCCGGATGTGATTGACCCGGCCCGGCGGCCTGAGGCGAATGGCGTTGTGAAGAAACTGGAGAAGGATGAGTCTCTGGACTGGGAAAAGTACATCAAGGAGAACAGCAACGTTCTCGGAGGTACAGATTTCTGTTTGTTTGGATTTCAGCACATATTTTGGTTTTTCTTGTATCTTTCTTTCATGTTGTGACGTTGTTTCGATGGTGCTGGTTATAACATTGGCATTTAGAGCGTGTCATTTGTGAATTTCGTATCAGCAACCAGCAGGGTCTATGAACATTGTACATATACGAAACAGCCTGAGGTACAAATTAGGAATTACTTTTGGGGTACACTGAAGTGGTTCACTTATGGGTTTTGTATGCCCTGCTAAAGTTGGAGGATCATTAGAAATAAAGTGTACCGTGGTTTAGAAAGAACACTGGCACCATGTTTTTAGTTGGAATATGTAAAAATTCACCAGAAAACCTGCAGATAATCATATCATAACCTGCATTTTCTAAGTAAGGAAATAAGGAGGCACTGATTTTCTATAAGCTCGTTAAACGGACTTGTGCAATACGATAAAAATGGGTGAAAATAGTAACTACAGAAAGTTGGTCCAAATAATTTAAACCAGTGAGGTACTCTGTTCATGTTTTTTTTATGGAAACCTCTAAAAACTATCATTACCAGTCTGTGGATTTGCATTTCTTTTTGACTGTCCAGCTCCTAATCATCGTTGCTTTGTAGTGGTCCTAGATGAGAACAACTTTTAGTCAGATTTCCTATTGCACACTGAATTAGTCCAATGTATGCATTTACACCTCTTTTCAACTATGTGATACTGCAGAAGTCGAGCGCCGGGACAATTCACCATTCAGATACTTCATTGGAGAAATGTATAGCGGCAATTCACTTAGGAGTACAATTGCAGTGGGTAATGACAAGAAGCGACAGCGGGTCTACAACACTATGTTTCATGTGCCTTGGAGATGTGAACGGGTATATATCTCGCTTGCAAATATGCCCCCTTCTTTGTACCCTATATATTGTTTTTTTTTTGAATTATAGGGCCATCCTAATTATTTGGAGAGTTAGGGCCATCCTAATTATTTCGAATTTTAGGGCATTCTAAATTATTTGGAATAGTTTGCCAGCATTGCTGGAGATGAATCCAATATGCATCAGTTGTAATATTTCTGGAACCATGTCATCAGCACATATTTTAACTGAAATGAATATATAATTAAATTCAGATCCTTGTTAAGATATGAATAGATATGAGTTATGCTTTTTGCAGTACTTAATAAATTAACAAAAATAATGTATTCGACAATTCCCTCAAGCTTTTCCTAAAAAAAAAATGAATTTGATTACCACATTCAAAAGATAGCTAAATGTTTCAGTTCAGTAGTTCTAGATGTAGCATGTTCTGTAATCATGGGGAGATGTTTGATTGTGATCAATGCTGCAGCTAATTGTCGCAGGATTCTTTGTCTGCTTGGATTCCTTTCTGTCTTTGCTCACCATTATGCCTGCAAGAATTGTGATGACAGTTTGGCGAATTCTGAAAACCAGGTGGGTTCACGATGATGCTGTAAACTTGATTATTTACACATAGATTATGTGCATACTATTTTGTTATGTACGGATTCCATTAAGTTTTATGATTTACCAAATCTAGTTTTAGGATTTTGTTCTTAAAAGAGCATACCATTCAGTTTTGTTGACAGCAACTGAATCTAGAGATTACTTCCTACTGGAACGTATTTATGTGATGTTTGGGAGGTCTCTGCTTAAACTTAAAGCTACCACAAGTTTAAAACTTTATTAAGACATCTCTATAGGCCTTCTCAGGTTAGCTTAATCCCTTGCTCAAATCATTAACTCTTTGTTTAAGATTTTCCAAGAAACTAGCTAAAAACTTCTATGTGAAGTTAAGCACTTTCAGAGAGGGTCTCAGAATGTTTGGGGATTTACAGGATTAGTTTTGATTGATAATTTGTATCATAGTTAACATGATCTCAGGCTCAAAATTCAACAGCAACTGTGTCAAAAATGTTTGGGGAACTTTCTCGTTTAACACCGGGAACAATTGAGTTATTCTGCCATATCGCTGACCATTTTCCTGTAATAAAATAATGGTATCTTTTTTATCTAAAAATAAGGATGTCTTGTTTTTTTCTGGCATGAGGACATCTTGGTTGGAAGCATATACTAGTCTGCAGAAGTGAATAATTAGTCTGCGGAAGTGAATCTTTTCTGAATAAATTAATGACACCTTGCTGGTATGCTAGTTAAGTGTCTGATTATGTGATTGCTATCGTCTATTGCCAGTATTAGTCTAGTTAGTAGGTCGTACCTTTTCTATTTTTAAAGTGGCAAACATTTATGATAGCCATGACTATACCAGCAGGAGAAATCCTGT
This sequence comes from Triticum aestivum, assembly GCF_018294505.1. Taxonomy (NCBI): domain Eukaryota; kingdom Viridiplantae; phylum Streptophyta; class Magnoliopsida; order Poales; family Poaceae; genus Triticum; species Triticum aestivum. The sequence goes on from NC_057805.1 coordinate 26,092,975, forward strand.
TGAATTATTTACATTAATGCTGCACGAAGTGCTTGTAGCATTAAGTGATTTTTCATCTGTTTACTTATATTTGCCATTTGATTGTACACACTATGCACCACCCTTTCCCAGTTTACTATTTTGTTTTCGGCCGTATGCTGTCGTGTACTTATTTATCGAATGTGTTTGTGACAGGCAGTTTCTTCGGCCAAATGCTGCTGATTTATCAGATTATGGATGTTTTGTAGTTCTAGCCCTAGGAGTTGCTTCTTTGCAAATGATAGGTTTGTTATTTTCCCTTTGATTTTGCCAAACTAAAATGATACCTTACACATAGTTGATAATCCTCAAACAATTTGTTTTGTGTGTCAGATATTAGTTTGATTTACCATGTCATTCGTGGCCAGGGCACGATCAAGCTCTATGTGGTATACAACGTACTAGAGGTGAGGGAAGTATTTTTTTTAAATGTATGTACATTTTTATTAGTTAGCGCACTTACCTTTTTCTGTTCCTTTTAGATCTTTGACAAACTATGTCAATCATTTGGCGAGGATGTGTTGCAAGTTTTGTTCAACTCAGCTGAGGGACTGTCAACGTGTTCAACTGACAGGGTCACATTCGAACTGTTGCGGTTCCTTTTGGATGGGGCTATTGCTGTCCTTGCATTTGATATCCTTGGCTCCAAACTATGCTGTCTTATTTTTACATGCCCTTGTTTAATTTATTTACATTCTACAAGTTTGAGATGTCAGAATTCCCCAATTCAAAGGAAAACTATGTAGCCTACACTGATATGCAGCACCGAGCTGATTATAAGCTCACAGTAAAAAGACATGGTAGTCATCATGTAACATTAGTTTTAGTTGGAATCACAATGACTTGAGTTTTATCTAACATAAGTTCGTCCAGCTTTCAGTTAGACTGTAAGTTTACTTTATTACCTTTGCTGCTGCCATTTCATATTAATCTGGATTTGGTTTCCTTAACAAGTCATTACTTGTGCATTCATTTGTCCTCTTAGCCCAAGCTATCACCCTGTCAACATGTATTATTGCCCATAACAATGCACTATTGGCTCTTTTGGTGTCCAATAATTTTGCTGAGATTAAAAGCAATGTATTTAAGAAAGTTAGCAAAGAGAACCTTCACAATCTGGTTTACTATGGTGAGTGTGCTTATGATTGTGTCATTTCCATGATTCTAAATCAGATGCTGATGGATGACTGTATTTGCTACGTTTCCACTGTCTGGATGATCCTTTCGAATTCACCGTTGTTGAATAGCTGCATTTGTCAGTATGTCATGTATGGCTTATTATTGTTGTCTAGCTACTTAGTGTTCAGCACTTCCAACTCCTTATGTGGAATGAACCGTGCTGAGTTGGACTCCATAGATAAATTGTCTGCATAGACCTTTTTACACATTGGATGTTCATTAATTTTCTAGAAGCAAATTCTTGGCCATTTTGTAAGTGCGAGGTTCAACCCTGTCGTGCCGTACTAGCAGGAAATTGTGAGCATTGGTTGCAAACGGTTCACTGCGTGCAATATAACTGCTATGTTTTATGCTACATGTCGTTAGTTAGCAATTGGCACTGTATCCTATATTTATCATGCCATTGATACATTTTTTCTTCGTCATTTTTTGCAACACTTAATTTTTGAGTTGTTGATTTGCAGATATCATTGAGAGGTTTCACATCACAGCATTTTTACTGTTTGTACTAGCTCAAAATATCTTGGAAGCAGAGGGGCCATGGTTTGACAGTTTTCTTATTGTATGTTGAATTTTTTCCTTTCTGTTCTTGTCGTAATCAGAGACCTGGATGATTTCAAAAGTAAAATTACTTCCTTTTGTCACTGCAGAATGCCTCCTATGTATTTATGTGTGAAGTACTTATTGATGCTATCAAGCATTCATTCCTTGCAAAATTTAATGAGATAAAGCCAGTTGCTTATTCAGAGTTTCTGGAAGACTTATCCAAGCAGGTGATACGCTGACAAATAACTTTACCAGTGACATGCGTATCTTGATTCAAATACATTGCTGGCTACACAGCCTATGCCCCTGTGATACTCGGATAAATAAACAAACAACAAATGAGGTTCAGAGTAAATGACCCTATCAGTTAAAAATGCTAACACTCATTCATGCATGCGGAACACTGCATATTTGATTTGTGGGAAATATTTGTTTTACTACTCTTGTTGTTTTGCTTCGTTGGGTTTATAGTTTTATGTCAGTGATTCTGTGGCATGTATTTGCCTTTATCCTGATAGGGTCATTTAGGAAATTCTATCTAAACACGCATATATTGATGAATAATTTGACTTGTCATTTAGATTTATGATTGACTTTCACTGCACAGTTATCAGTATGTTGTCTTCTGAGTGTAGAGCGGAGATATGTCCAAGTATTTTTTTTCCTGATTTTGATTTGCTGGGCATGCCAGAACTTTGTGATAATGCTGGCTCATTTGCCAACAATTGAACGTTTTCATCTGATGTTATTACTAATGCCCGTCTCGCTGAAAAAATATGTGCACAGATATTGAATGAGCAACCTGATGACCGTCAGAAAGATCTAACATTCATCCCCCTTGCCCCTGCTTGTGTGGTAAGTGAACAGGCCATGCTCTTATGCTGCCAATTTGTATGTACATATTTTACTAATGAGCAAGGTATTCATTGTCTCTCTAGGTAATTCGTGTACTGACTCCAGTGTATGCCACCCTGCTTCCTGCTGGGCCGTTTATCTGGAGAATATTCTGGATCTTGCTCTGGTCAGTTCTGACCTATTTTATGCTCGCCATCTTCAAGATACTAGTGGGATTGATACTGCGTTGCCTCGCGACTTGGTATATCAATCTACGTCTCACAAGAAAACAACATGCGGACTGAGCACCTGACGCCGTAATCCTGGTGTTAAGATGACAGCATCCTTGAGAAGACAACTTGATGTGGTGCGCGAAGTACAGCAACTACCACATCAGCCATGAGTTCGGTCACCTGCCCATATGATGAAATCTTGATAGTGTAGTACAGCACAGAGGAACATGACAAATATATCTTCTTTTTCAGCGAACTGTTTCAATCGATTCAAGGAACTAGGCATAGTCCAATTTTGCTGTGTTTATAATATCTTTCTGTCGTCCTTTTGTGGATAGATAGTTCATAGCTTCCATCCTAAAGTTATTGCCTCGACCCAGAGAAGATTTTTGTAAAGCCTTGCGGAGCTATCTGTTTTGTACCATTCATTCGAGAAGAAAGTATGGCAGCTTCGTCGGCAGTGGCTTTCTTCTTCTAGTCTTTCTGTGTCACACAGTGAGAATGTAACAACTTATGGCTCGTGTCTGTGCTGGGCGTGGTAGCGTTTTCCTTTTTCTAGCCGTTCAGATTATTGCCAAAAAATAAAATTATGGCAAATATTCTTTTTGAGCAAACCGTTTCAGGGAACTAGGTCCAATTTTGCCTTGTGTATCTTTCTGTCATCTTTCTTGGATAGTTCATAGTTTCATCCTAATATATGGCAAGGCGTCCTTCACCATGCTTGTTTCATAGACTATTTAGAACGAGCGAAACGCAAGAGTTTTCAAGCACAAGAGCGCACCACTGATGATATTGCTTGCCTCCATCCATCGTGATCGAGGCCAACCTTTGGATATATTGCTTGCCTCCATCCATCGTGATCGAGGCCAACCTTTGGATCATTGCTGGTGCCAAAAAACTAGGGTTCATAATTTTGTGAGATTAATCTCATGTCGTGTATCTGGGTTACTTGTAACAAACTCTATTTCTCCCTTATTTAATGGATGATGCAAAGCTTTTGTCTTCGTTTTAAAAAATAAAATAAAAATAGTTTCATCCTATTTCATCCTAACGTTGTCTGCCTCAACCTAGAGAAGATTTTTCCAAAGCCTTGAGGATCTGTCTGTTTTGTACAATGCATTTGAGAACTCTGCTATGATTTGGGATATCTGATATGGTTGATAAATCATTAATGTGGATCAATGATTTGCAGAACTTGACCTACCAGCTAGACAGCGACCGAAAGAGGTTCATCCTCAGATCGTTGCTCTTCTTAATCAAGTTTGGCAGGACAAACTCATGGCGCCACAGGTACAACCATTTGCTTGGAGACTTCTTAGGAGAGCGCTTCCTACAGGTAAGAGAGCAAGTAAATTCTCTAAACACCTCCAGGTGTGGCAATACAGAGGATGAAATGCACATGTTTTTTCTTTGCCCTTTCTCTAAGGCAGCCTGGTTTTGCTCACCTTGGTTTATTAAAACGGAAATCCTTGCTGCTGTTAACCATTTTATTCCTATCATGATCCAAACTTTGCTTAACTCTGGCCATCCACAAATTAATCCTTCTAACTTGTATACTTTTCTATGGTGCCTGTGGAAATCTCGAAATGATGCTCTCTTTGCTAGGAAATTTTGCAGGCCCTCTCAGGTGTATGCAGCGGCAAACGCAATCATACAAGGAACCAAATTAGGAGAAATCCCTGCTGAAGCTCATGCTATGCATTGCTTACAGGACCAACTGGTGCAACCGACAATACAAAATCCACACTCTTTTTCAGGCAACACAATCTTTTGTGATGCTGCGTGGGAAATACATCCAGCTCACACTCCTAAACAGGCAGGAATTGGAGTCTTCATTCAGGTTTAGAATAATGATCGAATCCATCAACTTCACATTACAGCTATGTCTCCTATGGCTTCTTCTCCTCTTCAAGCTGAGACTTTTGGTCTCATGCTTGCAACCAGGCTGGCGGAAATACTCAATGTTCAGGATCCACATTTCTTTACGGATTGTTCAGTGCTAGTTTCGGCAGCAAAATCGACGGACATTCTCTCTGCTCCAGGTCCATGGGACAACAGGCCACTGCTTGCACAGATACAAAACAGTCTTTCTTTTCAGAGTGGCAAAGTTGCTCACATTAGCAGGGGAAACAATGTCAAGGCGCATCATCTTGCACGCCTAGCTTTGAAAGTTAAAAACAGCCATGTACAGTTTCGTTGCTTATGTCTTGATGCAGGACTTTGTTCAACTAGGGATTCCCTCTCTGTATCCAGTGTGCTTCCTTTCACGCTTGTCTCTGTAAAATGCTCCTAAGTTAATAAAATCTTTATGTTCAAAAAAAATGATTTGCAGAACTGCCAGCTCCGGGATCATATAATTTATAATCTCTGAAGCAAAACTCTGCGAGAGTTTCTCTTGTAAATCTGCTCGCAGCCTGAAAGCTCGGAACAAATGCACATATACATATATATTAAAATGTAAGAAGAATGTACAATGACTAGTATAAAAACGGAGTATGGACTATGAAGAGGGCATACAGCTGCCTCCTGTGTTGGCCTGTTGCTTTACATCGAGAGAAAACCAGTCAAAAAAATTGAGGAAAAGAAAACCAGTCTTTTTTTTTTGAGGGGCAGTAGAAAACCAGTCAAATAACCAGCGTCTCCCCCACGGTGAAAAAGAACCCACCACATCGGCAAGGCTCACTATTCCCTACAAGCATGAAGGCCCATTACGGTCTTCCACTATTTTGGGCCAGACCAAGAGATCCAGCCCACTCGTTGCCCACCGCACGTTCCGACAGCGCTCCCGTCTGAAAAAGCAGCGCGGGGAGCAGAAGGCTCGTTTGTTTAGTCCCACATCGGCTAGCGAAAGAGAGAACGACCAGTTTATAAGCCGCGCGCTGCAGACAGACTTGTCCCTTCGGGACATCCGATAAAATTGGAACGATACAGAGAAGATTAGCATGGCCCCTGCGCAAGGATGACACGCACAAATCGAGAAATGGTCCAAATTTTTTTGGGATTTTCCGGTCCCTGGAAACTTGTGTTGAGCCCCTTGTGCGCAGTGCTGTTTTACAAAGTGGTCCTCATAGCTTTTGTTTTTGCTGGGTATAAGTCCAAACTGGGTGCTCTTTGCTATTGCAGATACGCCCTTTAGGATAATATATATATTTTCAAGACTGCGCCCTTTAGGATTTAATGTTTTGGACCTTGAAATTTCTTTCTTCGTTATTACAAAAAGAGCCCTTTTCCAGGGTCGCCACACCCATATAGGAGTACTTTATTATTTAATTTGGTTTATTCATTTATTTATCCTATAACCTGGCACTAGAAAAAGATCACCTGATGAACCCATCCAAGATGTGTGAGAGAAGCGCACGCACTCGGAGCATCAAAATTTGGGCATGCCGTTGGTTATCGCGTGATCGACGCCCAGCCATTTGCTAGCTCTGAACACCCACCCACGGCTGGACTAATCCAGCAGAGTTGCTTCTCCGAACCTCTTGTACGCTGTAACAGATGGCCAGAAGCCATGCATGTGAGAGATGGGGCACATGAACGCATGTGCATATCCATACCTGCACCCATGACGTGTTGGGAGGGGCTGGCTGCTGCTTGACGACGTACCCTTCCTCGCAAATGCACTAGTTCTGCCCTAGTTTACACAAAGTAACGCCGTAGATCTACTAGTCTGCTCGAGCTCGATATTTGGGGAAAATATGAATCTCGATATTTACTCTTATGATTGGCACAACAAACAACAAGATATCACCGCCTCCACATTTACAACAGGCTTGAACAGACAGGAACACTATACGTTAACACATCCACTCAACTCTGTAAGCTTTCTAGACTCAAAACAAACAAGCGAGCGTGCACATGCACTAAATACAAGGCTCTGAAGAGAGCCCGCTAAAGACTTTCCGAAGCAATCCGCTCGGATCCAGTAAAGATCAACAAAAGGGATTTCCACAAGACGGCATCGATGAAAACTTGATGCGACAAAGCGAGGGCAAGAGATTCACCCAGGAAGCAATGCTTACATGCAAAGCCATGGGTTGAAGGCTCAGGTTGGATCAGGGTTTCAACACAACTTTTTCCAGGCATGATCCAAAAAAATTGCAGTTATTGGCCAATTCTCCCCCCGATGTTCAAACTTAAAAATCTTGGTGGTTGACATCTGGCCTGTCAAAATACATGTATGAAAATTGGAATCTAGTTAGCACACACTCTTGATTTATTCTAGTCCGCCATAATAGGCTGAACAAACGGCTGTACCTAGTTCGCCATAATAGGCTGAACTGCAATATATGAATATGGAGTGCAAATCTATACCTGGAGTACGGTCACATCATCTACGTTTCACAGAGTTTGCGCCTCTAACAGCCTTAATCTGTTGTGATTCTCTAAAGCATACAAAATGCACCAGCGTCTGTCCATTTGGATAAATTGCAAAAGCGCTGTTTGCAATGCGCTTATGACAAAGAGAACACATGCTATCTCCATCAATCTTCACAACAGCTTGGCGTCGTTTGTACAGGTCCTCCTTTACCTGATATATAGGTTGAAAAAAATAGAACAGAAGTTCATAAATTCCACTATACAACAAATCTATTTGATAGAAAAAAAATTCACAGCCTAACTATTAGCTAGGCATGTAATATGACTATGGCATGCATGATGAGACAGCATATTTATCAGCTCTATGACAGTATGCAAGATGATTACATACATCATTAAATTGTTTAAGACCAGGAGATGCTAAAGGCCCAAGACCACTAGTAAAATACTATCAAGTTCTTGTTTGCCCAAGTGTAGTTCAGCCGCAATTCTACTGGTTATGAAAGAGTAAGACTAATCTTAAGTTAGAAGTTTTTGCCTGCCTTATTTTCATGGAATGCATTTTGATTTGGGTCCAAAGGTTCTGTGTTCCCAAGGAATACTGGAAGATCATTTTTCATCTTTTCAACATTTGCTAAGCAATGCTGGGATCCCTTAATCACTTTCCCTTCGATGCTGCAGCATGCTAAGGTGGCCTTTAGAGAGCCCTGTTTCCTGGAGATTGCCATCGCGGTAATGTGGCACATTTGGAAAGAGACAAACGGTTTCATTTTCCAAAATCAAGACCCCCCGTCTTTCGGTAGAAGGTGCCTTTTAAAGGGAAATCGAATTAATTCATCACCGAGTGAAGCGTATCCATCGTCGGCCCCTTTAGGAGTCAGGACTGGCTTCCTAGATTGTAACTGTCATATCTTTCTTCTTTGCTCGACAGTCACCTAGTGGTTTACCCGTGTTCAACGTACATATGTAACAGTTTTTCTATACACAAAATAATACATTAGAGAGCTCCCTTACTCTTTCCCAGTGAAGAGAAACACTACTAGTTATAATAAGAAACATACAGGCATTCTCCAAGGACAACCCCAGGAACACAGCTACAAGAGGACATGACATCAAGCTAACCTGCAAGTTTGCCCGGAGAATCAAGTTTTTGATAACCATATAATTGCGCCGATGTTCACTAGAGTTCCGCAATAGTGGTTCAAGAAATGACACCAGATCCTGAAAGCATTCACACCAGATTTATTAGGCTTTTCAGAAGCTTTAGCAACTGGATATACTCAAAGATGAAAATAAACAACTGAAGCAACGAATTTAGGAAAACAACAATCTCAGAAGCTACATAATTGTGGTCTTTTAAGGGGGCACATTTTTGTATCTTGTAACAGCCTAAAAAGCAATAAATCGGACCAGCTAATAGAGATATGTCGTGTATGCAAACAAAAGGAGAACACTACATTAACATGAATGTTCAAACTTCTATGTTGCTTTTTAAACACAATGCCGCAATAGAATGGTCGGTGTGGAATTCTGTAAACCTAGGACAGATGAACTATGATACCTTTCAAACATATAAAATATTCACCTGCAGTTTCGTGTCTCTTGGTAACAACCGAAGAGCCTGAGCACCATTTATTCTGTCCCACCGTTGGCTTAACAATTCAAGTGCTTCGTTCAACATTATAGGGCCTCCGTCGCTAACATCATCTCCATCACCATCACTTCGGCCACTATCTGGTCCACTAGGGCTAAAGCGTGTGTCTTCAGCCCCTTCAATCTCAACAACCTTTCTACCCATACGCCCTCCTCTGAGCTTAGTAGTAGAGTTAACCCTCTGAATTCCAGGGTACTGTGATGCCACTGGAATAATTTTCTGCTCGATCTCTTTTTCAGCTTTTTTCGGGTTTAGATAAATTTGCAGAAGATTAAAATAAATATTGGACTTGGAAGGCTGCTGCGCTCCTTCCTCATAAACACGGTCACAGTATGCAACTGCACGCTCTGGCATATGGAGCTGCAACGTAGTGCACAAGTTATTTTGAAAGTTCAAAGTCACCCCTATCCATTAAAAAATTATATCAGTGGATACCAGAAGCACATCAAAGAGCAGTGAGTACCTTATGAACAAAGAGAGATAATGCACGGAGGTGTTGATTCATTTTCCCGTACATGATAGCACGCTCTTCAAAAAGAGCATCCTGCGGAAGGCGTTTAAGAAGTGTGTCCGTATTGTAACCTGAATTACTCTCTAATGTAGATATCAACTTGTTCCGCGTTGGGGAATATGTTTTATCACTCCAATTTCCTTCATCCTTCAGAATCTTGTACCAGTCAAGAACTTCAGAAAGGTAAAGTTGCACCTTCATGACAGAAAGTTTGATTATCAGTAGAAGAAATCCACTTATCGCAAACTTCGTAAGAACAGCTTATGGAACTAAGATCATCTAAATAACATAGAACAATTTTTCACATACTAACAATGTGAAAAGACAAAGATACGTACCAGCTCATTTTGTAGATTAGGATTGATCCCGGTTTCACTCATTGAAAGCATTAGCTCTAAGTAAGTTGACTGCAAATTTGGAGCATGCTGTTTCAGATATGAATTTACCAAATCTGCTGGAACATTTTCAGACAAAAAGAGCTCAATAGTGTCTGACGGGTTGCGTTCAAGAACATACAAAGAAGACTCCAAAACCAGCATTGGGTCAGATCTACAAAGGGGCTGCACAAAAGAGCACAGCATCTCAGATCAGCTGTAGAAAACCAGAAGAATGTGACAAGCGGACTAAGTCAATAATATTAAGGACAAAGTCCAAATAATAACCTGAAACACACACCAAACAATACAGCTGAAAATATTATGGCTGCAACAAGTTTCTCTAATGTCAACCAGCGATTCCAGGAAGCCAACTAATACCAGCAAGAAACACATTCAATATGATCCCACCGCCACGTCAAATGAGCAACCATATATACACTAGGACTGATAATCCAGAAGTCATGATGCAATAATATTTAAATACACAGATATATATGCACAGAAATGCAATCCTGAAAACCATGAAACACACCTTGAGATTTAATATTCTGACGATGCTTCCACATTTATTAAATAAGTGTACATTAAGACATGTTCTTGTCAAACTTTTACAGAGTTGATTTTAGGACAAATAAAACACCATGAAACCAACAGCAACTGGTTGGTTTTCATTGTTTTGTGTAAATGTACAGGTGACAAAGTGAATAACAGTATCTGTCATATGATGACAGAGGAGAAAAAACAATACCCTGAGATACTCAATGATCATTTGTGGGTTAAACTTTTTACTAAAATCAGCATTAGCCATCGCAGACTTCGATTCTTCAACCAACCGATTGAGTAACTGGAGAGCTTCACGGTGCATGTCATTGCTTCTGTAGAGCTCAAGTAATACCATATAATCGCTCTTTTCCTTCAGAAACTCCTCACATATCTTCAAATCACAATAATTGAGTCCTTTCAATAACTCTATAGCTCCTGGTGACTGTCTTGTAAGAACAAGAGCTTGAAGAAGAGATGTGTCCAGCACATTCGCCATTTCTCTTGCAACAGAGCTTCTATGTGTTTGGGGCCGTTTCTGACAATAAAAAGATGTAGAATCACAATGAATCACCTTTTCTTTATAGATATTAACAAACAAATTCTCAACTTTACATTATGTACAATAGACACCATGTACACTCGCAAACATAAAGGGCAAGAACTTTGGATAGGACGGTGTCTTAAAACCAATTTATTTTTTATTTTTTATGCCAGAAGGTTCCTCTCACTCCAGGGAATTGCATTTACCTCATGTTTACAGGGATGAGAGTATCATGAACATAGACAGGAAGTTCGAATTCTTATGAAATCTCAGACACTTTAGTCTACATATTTGGGTTTCGTTTAACAAATTCCAGGAAAAACAGAAGCATAAACATGTGTCTTCTTTCTTCCGGATTTTTTCTACTGACCTTGGAGATACACAAAAATTGATAAATCAACCTCCAGATGCAAAATGAATGAAGCTCTCAGCCTATCTTACTAAAAAAAATCATTTTACTGTCCAGGGATCCTAGAATGTTTAATCTCTAGGAAAGGAAGCGGCAGTATCAAGAAAAGGAGTGGATATCCTCAAATCAAACTAGGATTCATAATAACAGGTATGATATGCAGCCTTTTCAAAGACTCGGAGTAACACCAGATTGCACCTATTAGTTTGACTTTGCAATATTTCGGTCAAATTAGTGCCTGATTTACTTACGCTATACTAGTTCCTGCTTCACGCAATAATTCCACATCACAACTAATTACAATGTTCTCAACAAGAAAGCCAGACATTTGAAACAGTAGTTACCTTATTTGGCTTCTTTGCCTTATATGGCTCAGATAAGTTTAAGCTATGGTGCACAGCTCCAGAGACGACCTCCTCAGTTACTTCAGATGTCGCTCTATCAATTATACCATTTCTTTTCTTCTGCAAGTACTTCACAAGGGCTATTAGAGCATTATGACTCATTTTCTTGTTCTCCAATGGAGATTTATCATCAGAATCATGAAGTTGCAAAGAGTATGCTTCCATTTCATCTGTCGCATCAGAAGATTCTCTTGCTAATTCTTGAAGGTCTTGAAGCTTGTCATGTTCACCTATAATGTGTGTTTGAGGCAGAACAAGGTATGGGTATAGAGATAGCACATAAGTAATATCCACATGTGCATCCGAAAACTGTTCCATTGCTTCCTCATAGCTCCCATTATCAAATAAGAAGTGCCCATATCTGATTCATGAAATAAAAAGGAAAGATGTTGGTTAGTTATACGCAAGGGGCCAAATTGTGTTATTATAAGAAAACGTAAAAATTACTTGGAAGAAATGAAACGAGACTGTTCATCTATTTTAATTGTAAACTAAAACAGCATCTAATACAAATCTACCATTGTATATTTGATTGATTACAGCCTTCAAAAAGGGGTACATGTGAACATCCATAGCCATTAACCATCACCCATCAGTGATAAAATTTGAGAGTTTATTTTTCTAGAAAGCTTTCAGATGATGCTTTTGAGGTAAGAAACCTTACATTTGCTGTAAACTAAATTTTAACTACAACCTGTTTCAAAGCAAGTGAAAGTCCAAATGTTCAGCATGTTGTGCATTGCCAAGTGCAGCTTACTAGTCATCAAAAGCAAAATAATAAGCAAGTTTAGTAATCCTGGTGTACACGAGTACATCAAGTCTTGGCTATGGAATGACAAATTACCAAATGCCAACAACCTTTTCCATCCATAATTTATATGTTGTTTGCAGACTGTATATGAATTGCCACATACAAGTCTTAGTGATAATAACATAGTTAGGATAGTATATGGATTGTATGGGAACAACTGTATGTGAAACAACTGTATCTGGCACTGAATAACTCTCGGCGCCACTAACAGCCACCAATATGCCCCAATTCCTTGGGAGCATGTAGAATGCACTAGCACCCTTGAGGTGTACTAGTGCATTAAGTCATCAGAAAACATGTCCAAAGGTCATGAAAATTTCTGAACGAATGTATATGGCTTAGAGATAATACACATCTACCATGCGACAAAATTTCAGATCCAAATAATAACTTCATAAAAGGACAAATCATGATGTGAGTAGTACAAAATTCAAATCTGAACTGAATAGTATCATGGAGAGAAGGGCATGGGAAGTGGAGAAAAAGAGAGGGCAGGGGAGAGCAGGGATATAAAAACAGGCCCATGAGGGCATTCTGGGAATTTGAGAAAAAAGGAGGGCATGTTGATGGGCAAGCTCAATGCGTGCTAGCTATTATGGCGATGGCATAATGAGAACGGAATCTGAAAATGAGGTGGGCGTGGAAATAACCCGGAGTTCTGGTGACATATAATGGTTTTCTTTTCCTTGAATTTGATTTCCTGATGACAGATTCAACACAAAAACAGAGAGTTGTGCTCCAGTGCTTGAAATAGCTTGACTAAAGTGGAATAGCATCTACCCAATCATGTCATGCAATGACATAAGCATACTATCAACTGACTATGGACAGAGCAAAATGAATACTATCGTGGCCATCTGATCAGGCAATCTGGACATACCTCATGTGTATTGAGCTTTCTTTTGCAGCTCGTAGGTTTGAATCCTCAGGTGGAAGTAACTTACACAATGCCAGCGCGTCCTCAAATTCTCCAGAGGCGGTCAATTGCACTATCTGTATACCAAAAGATATACGTGTAAGGAACTAAGAATAAATCCTTACAAACAACTTCCAAAGTTATAAGACAGATCATTTCTTGTTAACTTGCGAGTTTCATCAAATTAACACTCCAGTAAAAAAGCAAAAGACATTAACTATTGGGAAGAATCTGCAATGGAACTGGTGACATAAAAAGGATATGAAACAAAGATACTTGCCTACAGCACAATATACAATTCAGTTGATCATTTTTTTTAAAGAGAGATCATTAGGTCAAATTATTTAATTTTGCTTTTTTCTGCTGCGTATTTACAATTATGCAATGACCATTAAAATATCGAGGTTTCTCAGACCATATTCAGCCAATACCGGAGGCGGAACCTAGCATGAAACAGCAGCGCCGTGACTTGTGATAGCTAAAACGAAAACTATGTAAATATTGATATCGGTGCGCTGACCAACATTAATAAAGTAAATGCACCATACCTGAGCACCAATAGGAACAGGCAGCAAACCATAGACTGAGTTGGACAGCGAAGCAAGTATATAGTTGTCAGTTTGAACAAGCTTTTGAACATCACGGAGGACAACTGTCTGAACCAATGCGCTGGGAGCTCTAAGAGACCGTATCTGAAACAATACTCAGTAGGTTAGGTGGGCTAATGAAACTTACGACTTTGATATTCTCCTTACCACCCAATACACAAAACAGAACAACTTACCTCAACATGTCGTGGCAGACGTGCCACAGCATACGGCTTATGTACAACAACAGAGGCAGGAGTGTCCGACCAAATTATCCGACCGTCATGAATAAGTTTCCCGTTTTGATCAACAAATACACCGATGTTGTCCTGGAAAAAGTGAACAAGCAAAAAAGATAAATGAGACACTTTATACGTGTTTGAATCTCGCTGACCTCGAACTCACATCTGTTCTACAGAAAACTTTCATGGCACATCAACGTGCGCTTGGGAATCTGAATCAAGCCGGTCCCTTCTGATAGCTAAATGACAAAGTTTGAAAGTATTCTAACTGGTACCCAAGTGTTACTATAATGCATCTATGCTAAAGGTTTTCACATCAATTGTGGTACAACATCTTCAATATTTCACAAGACAAGATTCCCTTATCCTCAAATTGTGATGCAATTCGACCGAAAGAAGGCATTCAGCTTAGCTATTGATTAGGAATCAATGCGAAGACAACAGGAACAAATTCTGGTGTTTAGAAAAGCTGCCACATTATTCTTGTAAAGCATGTACAATCTAGTCATTTGGAACCAAACAACACCACAAAATGCTATAATCAATCTGCCAAACAATATCATGAGATGGAAAATCAACTAGAAACTAGTAAGATCATGAAAAGAAGTACTATACCTTTCCAAGGAGGAGCTCCCCGGTAGGAAGAGGCACAACTAAAGGAGGAGCAATCCTCCCAGAAGAGAACACTTCAGTTAATGCCCCAGTCACGCTATTTATGATCATATAGTCCCTCCTGATCCCAAGGCATATGTTGTCACCACACCAGGCCATTGATTTCACAATATCAGGCACACTAAATTCCTTCACCTCGACAAATTCTCGCCCACCTGACAAACAGAAATTAAGTTTCCTTGCCTGTTCACAATAAGATCATTTGAACATTTAAACATTTGCCATCTTTCCAGATTCCTTTATTTTACCGTAGAAGCTTACACAAATCTATCAAACACCTACCGTAGGAAATCAACATTTGAAGGCACATCAGGCCTCAATTCTTCCATAAGGTACTAGATGCGGCAAAATACAGTTAGTCTTCTTTACACTCATCTTAGAACACTATGAAGCTTATTTACACGTAATCTTTCCTTCTGCCAATTTCAACAAACAAAGGTATACTGGTACTTCATAAGCTTTTCTGAATTCCAAACATGGTCACATTTGCAAATTTCCCCTTGCCAATGAAAAATTACAAAACATTTAAAAATATAAAAAGAATTGATGGAACATACATTTTGTTGTCTCAAGATTATAACATAAAGTTCGAAAGGAATACAGTCCTTCGGGTTAAGGAGATACCACCTCATAGCATACTAATTAATATTGTCAAAACAATTTATTAGAGCTTCCCTAATTCAGATATTATAATGTATTTAGCATGGAAAACTAGAGAACATAAAAGATGTGTGTTTCCTACAATGGAAATTCCCATGAGTAATATATCAACGGATCAATCAAAGGTTTTAAGCTCTTCACTGAAGGCTTCCCGCTCTAAACTAAAGACCATAAAAGATGTGCATTTCCTACCATGGAAATTCCTGGAAATGTCTATAGCTCAGTCGACTTAGAAATAGTAATTTCTCAGTCGAGATTGATAGATATCCAATCGAGCTCTTCCCATCCCTTATATACTTGCACGAATCTCGTATTTAAAATAGATGGTTCTCAATGGTGACTCAGCAATAGTTACTTCTAGCAAAACCTTTAGTTTAGTAAATTCTCATGATGTTGATAAAATTGCATTGCTTTCCTAAAACTGCAATGTAATTTGCAGAAATATTCAGTATTTGGGTGGTAGTTCTTATCCTCCAGGTTTGCAAAAGCTAATATCCTTTACTGATATATATATCCAGTCAAGGGTCCAAATTTTGGGACCTGAGCTTGTGATCTAAATTCCAGTACCAATGATTTTACAGTTACCAACTCTGAACACTAATTCGCAATCCACCCAAAGTTGCGATTCTCCGAATTGAGACTAACAAGTAACAACGGGTTATTTCCAGCTCCACCGAGACCCCAATCGATGAGATGATCGAACCATGGCAACGGAGAGAAAATGCTCGGACATATGAAAAGCAGACGATTGAATTCTCACTGTCGAGGCGGAAGACGGTTAGGCGCTTCTGGCGGCCGGCGGCGAGCAGGCCCCGGCGGTCGTCCCAGGCGAAGACGTTGGCGCCCTTGGTCTTGGAGACGACGGCGACGGTCTCGAGCCCCGGGAGGCGGTGGAGGGCGACCCACTCGGAGAGCGAGAGCAGGAGGTCGCGGCTGGCGCTGGCCTCCATCGCGGAGGGCGCGCGGCGCCACAGGCGCTGCTCCTGGCGCTCGAGCGCGTAGGGCCCGTCCCTCCGGATCTCGCCTCCGTCGGCGGGGGCCGGCGCGGAGTAGATGCGGAGGGAGCAGTCGGAGGCCGCGACGAGGAGCTTCCCGCCGTGGGAGGCGACGGCCTCGATGCGGCCGGGCACGCCGGAGACCAGCTCGACGGCGTCATACGCGCTGTGCACCATGGCCGGCGCGATCGGGCGGGCCCCTCCACCTCGACGTGGCCCCGGCGGTCGTCGTGTGGGAGGAGGAAAAGGTGGGGGGTGGGGGTCGAATCGGACAGGTGAGAGAGATCGGAGTAGGACGTTGGCCCGTTGGCAGAGGGAGTCGAGGTAGAGGACGGGAGTATACAGCGTATACGTGTATCCGTCGTATTTCTACATGTATACTTACTCTTCTTTTGGGAACATTAGTACTCCCTCCGTCTCAAAATATAAAACCATTTTTGTAGGACGGGTGGTCGACCCGTTGGCTAGGCAGCTGAGGTTGCTGCCAGCCCACCCGAGTTCGAGTCCCGACTCGGACGCACGGTGTTCGCGAGGTTTCTCTTATAAAAAATGCCAACGAGGGTTATTCCTTGGGTTGGTTTCATTTTTGTAAAACCATTTTTGACACTATAATAGTTTTGGGATAGAGGGAAGTATATACTTACGGCAACTCCAACAGGAGTCGTGAAATCATCCGCAAATGTTCAGATTGTATTCGAACACGTTTTGCCATCCAACAGAAGTCATCAAATGACCCGCAGTGATCCGGTCGCCCATAAACCAAAACTTTCTTTTTCATGAAAATGTCTAAGACCATATATTACGTAAGTTCTGACAAACACATCCATATAAAAAATAAAATTATAATCAAAATCTTGGAAGTGCAGAACTCTTCTTCCTCCTGCATCCACCGGCGTCGTGCCATGAGTATAAAAAAGCACACAAAGTAGTAAGTAAAGAGTTAATTCCATTATTAGGAATCCAGTTATTAACTATTTTGAACAAATCACTAAACTCTAAACTACCTGTTATCCAAAAGAAACTAAAATTCCTAATAATAGACCAAAATCCCCTACACGATTAGTTACAAAAGCCTCGATGCCGCCTATTGGCCTCCGCCTCGGTGAAGCAAACTTTTTATAAACTCCGCAGCTTTTAGAAGTTCAGACCAGGAGATGACGGCGGCCGAATAAGGGCGTGGATAAACTCCGAAGACCACAAAAGGCGGTTGAATCTAGACGGGTCCACCGAAAACCTAAACCGATCGGATCCCGGAAGACCTGTCGGAGACACGGCTCCGCACGCCCTTCATCGGCGATAAGCACGCCAATGGAACGGGGGAGAAGGTAGTGAGAACGTTATTCCTACACTGAGAAAGCGTCGTCGCCTTGCCACCCCAAGCCAAACATGAAGACTTCCTAAAGAAAACCTGAAAAAAATCACCCATGCCGCTGCACGACATGTCCGAGTATGATGTCAAATTCGCCGCCATCCAAACCCATGCGCCAACGCCCTCTTCTCTGGTGGCCTAGCCAAGTAGGGTTGCCGTTTAAGATCATCTGGCTGGATCTCGCCGGCCAGGGCCGGTTTCACCAACACTTTCGTCGAGAATTGTTTGACACAAATCACTCGCACACGCATCTCCTTCGCTCTCTCATAGCAACCCTCAATCCCCCACAATGGGTCCCCGGATAGAATCTCCCCACCTGCATGCAGGCTTTGCCCTACAACGTGCCCATGCGACAGCGAGAAGGAGAGAGGACGATGGCGGCTAGGGCTTCCTAGTCACCTCTATAGCCGCCTCGCACATAGAGTTCTTTATCACAAACCAGAACCTAACGTAGGGAAGGTTTGTGAAGTATGGACACTCTACGGACACACCAACTCAGTCTCAGACCCGACCACAAACCAATTTTTTTTCTCTTCCTCCCTTCTCGGGTGCTGCAAAGGGACGATCGTCGGTCAGTCTCAAACCCAGCTACAAAACCAATTTTTTTTCTCTTCCTCTCTTTCTCGGGTGCTGCAAAGGGACGATCATCGGTGTTGTGCACGTGGACGCGCTGGATGATGTTGCACGCAGCGGTGCGACACGGCAGAGAAAATGTTTGGGGGGCGATGGTGTTGCGCAGCAACATCGTGGTGGCAACTTTGCCGACGATTGTTCGCAACGGCAGATATGTTGTGGTGGCAACATCGCTCGTGTTGTAAAGGTCTAGTACAACCGGGGCAGCTTGTGAAGGAAATATGCCCTAGAGGCAATAATAAAGTTATTATTTTATTTCCTTATATCATGATAAATGTTTATTATTCATGCTAGAATTGTATTAACCAGAAACTTGATACATGTGTGAATACATAGACAAAACAAAGTGTCCCTGGTATGCCTCTACTAGACTAGCTCATTAATCAAAGATGGTTAAAGTTTCCTGACCATAGACATGTGTTGTCATTTGATGAACGGGATCACATCATTAGAGAATGATGTGATGGACAAGACCCATCCGTTAGCTTAGCATTATGATTGTTAAGTTTTATTGCTATTGCTTTCTTCATGACTTGTACATGTTCCTCTGACTATGAGATTATGCAACTCCCGATTACCGGAGGAACGCCTTGTGTGCTATCAAACGTCACAACGTAACTGGGTGATTATAAAGATGCTCTACAAGTGTCTCCGAAGGTGTTTGTTGGGTTGGCATAGATCGAGATTAGGATTTGTCACTCCGTGTATCGGAGAGGTATCTCTGGGCCCTCTCGGTAATGCACATCACTATAAGCCTTGCAAGCAATGTAACTAATGAGTTAGTTGCGGGATGATGCATTACGGAACGAGTAAAGAGACTTTCCGGTAACGAGATTGAACTAGGTATGAGGGTACCGACGATCGAATCTCGGGCAAGTAACATACCGATGACAAAGGGAACAACGTATGTTGTTATGCGGTTTGACCGATAAAGATATTCGTAGAATATGTAGGAGCCAATATGAGCATCCAGGTTCCGCTATTGGTTATTGACTGGAGATATGTCTCGGTCATGTCTACATGGTTCTCAAACCCGTAGGGTCCGCACGCTTAACGTTCGATGACGATTTGTATTATGAGTTATGTGATTTGATGACCGAAGTTTGTTCGGAGTCCCGGATGAGATCACAGACATGACAAGGACTCCCAAAATGGTTGAGAGGTAAAGATTCATATATTGGAAGGCTATATTCGGACGGAAAGGTTCCGAGTGATTTGGGTGTTTTTCGGAGTACTGGGGAGTTACGGGAATTCACCAGGAGAAGTAATGGGCCTTATTGGGCTAGACGGGAAAAGAGCCCTTGCCTTTTCCTACTCCCTCTCTCTTTCCCTCTTTCCTTCTCTCCTACTCCGAAAAGGAAAAGGGATTCCTACTACGACTTGGAAGTCCTAGTAGGACTCCATACTCTTGGTGTGCCCCTAGGGGGCCGGCCTCTCTCCCTCCCTCCTTTATATACGTGGGAGGGGGGCACCCCAAAGACACACCAAGTCTTCTCTTACCCGTGTGCGGTGCCACCCTCCACAGTTACACACCTCGGTCATATCGTCGTAGTGCTTAGGCGAAGCCCTGCGCCGGTAATTTCATCATCACCGTTGCCACGCCGTTGTGCTGACAGAACTCTCCCTCGTCCTCAACTGGATCAAGAGATCGAGGGACGTCATCGAGCTGAACGTGTGCTGAACGCGGAGGTGCCGTACGTTCGGTGCTTGGATCGGTTGGATCGCGAAGACGTTCGACTACATCAACCGCGTTACTAAACGCTTCCGTTTTCGGTCTACGAGGGTACGTGGACACACTCTCCCCGCTCGTTGCTATGCATCTCCTAGTTAGATCTTGCGTGATCGTAGGTAAATTTTTGAAATACTGCGTTCCCCAACAGTGGCATCCGAGCCAGGTCTATGCGTAGATGTTATATGCACGAGTAGAACACAAAGAGTTGTGGGCGATAATAGTCATACTACTTACCAGCAACGTCTTACTTTGATTCGGCGTTATTGTTGGATGAAGCGGCCCGGACCGACATTACATGACCGCGTTCATGAGACTAGTTCTACCGACGAGCTTCGCACACAGGTGGCTAGCGGGTGTCTGTTTCTCCAACTTTAGTTGAATCGAGTTTGACTACGCCCGGTCCTTGTTGAAGGTTAAAATAGCACACTTGACGAAAAATCGTTGTGGTTTTGATGCGTAGGTAAGAACGGTTCTTGCTAGAAGCCCGTAGCAGCCACGTAAAACTTGCAGCAACAAAGTAGAGGATGTCTAACTTGTTTTTGCAGGGCATGTTGTGATGTGATATGGTCAAGACGTGATGAGATATAAATTATTGTATGAGATGATCATGTTTTGTAACCGTTATCGGCAACTGGCAGGAGCCTTATGGTTGTCGCTTTATTGTATGAAACGCAATCGCCATGTAATTGCTTTACTTTATCACTAAGCGGTAGCGATAGTTGTAGAAGCAATAGTTGGCGAGACGACAACGATGCTACGATGAAGATCAAGGTGTCAAGCCGGTGACGATGGAGATCATGACGGTGCTTTGAAGATGGAGATCAAAGGCACAAGATGATGATGGCCATATCATGTCACATATTATGATTGCATGTGATGTTTATCCTTTATGCATCTTATTTTGCTTAGTACGGTGGTAGCATTATAGGATGATCCCTCACTAAATTTCAAGGTATAAGTGTTCTCCCTGATTATGCACCGTTGCGAAAGTTCGTCATGCCGAGACACCACGTGATGATCGGGTGTGATAAGCTCTACGTTCACATACAACGGGTGCAAGCCAGTTTTGCACACGCAGAATACTCGGGTTAAACTTGACGAGCCTAGCATATGCAGATATGGCCTCGGAACACTGAGACCGAAAGGTCGAGCGTGAATCATATAGTAGATATGATCAATATAGTGATGTTCACCATTGAAAACTACTCCATCTCACGTGATGATCGGACATGGTCTAGTTGATATGGATCACGTGATCATTTAGATGACTAGAGGGATGTCTATCTAAGTGGGAGTTCTTAAGTAATATGATTAATTGAACTTAATTTATCATGAACTTAGTCCTGATAGTATTTGCATATCTATGTTGTAGATCAATAGCTTGCGATGTAGCTCCCCGTTTATTTTTGATATGCTCCTAGAGAAAAATAAGTTGAAAGATGATAGTAGCAATGATGTAGACTGGGTCCGTGATCTAAGGATTATCCTCATTGCTGCATAGAAGAATTATGTCCTTGATGCACCGCTAGGTGACAGAACTATTGCAGGAGCAGATGCAGACGTTATGAACGTTTGACAAGCTCGGTATGATGACTACTTGATAGTTTAGTGCACCATGCTTTACGGCTTAGAACCGGGACTTCAAAAATGTTTTGAACGCCACGGAGCATATAAGATGTTCCAAGAGCTGAAATTGGTATTTCAGACTCATTGCCCGAGTCGAGAGGTATGAGACCTCTGACAAGTACTCTGCCTACAAGATGGAGGAGAATAGTTCAACCAGTGAGCATGTGCTCAGAATGTCTAAGTACTTCAATCACTTGAATCAAGTGGGAGTTAATCTTCCAAATAAGATAGTGATTGA
The DNA here is from genome assembly GCF_018294505.1 of Triticum aestivum. NCBI lineage: Eukaryota > Viridiplantae > Streptophyta > Magnoliopsida > Poales > Poaceae > Triticum > Triticum aestivum. Next base: position 26,115,025 of record NC_057805.1, read on the forward strand.
CAGATTCTCTAGTCACTATCACCAAGCTACTAGAACTTCGTGATGAACTATAATGTGCAAGGAATAACGGAAAAGATTCCCGAGCTCTTCACGATGCTAAAATCGTCGAAGGTAGAGATCAAGAAAGAGCATCAAGTGTTGATGGTTAACAAGACCACTAGTTTCAAGAAAAAGCGCAAAGGAAAAGAAAGGGAACTTCAAGAAGTATGACAAGCAAGTTGTCACTCCCGTGAATAATCCCAAAGCTGAACCCAAGCCTGAAACTGAGTGCTTCTACTGCAAAGGAAATGGTCACTGGAAGCGGAACTGCCCCAAATACTTGGCGGATAAGAAGGATGGCAAAGTGAACAAAAGTATATATGATATACATGTTATTGATGTGTACTTTACTAGTGTTCATAGTATTCCCTGGGTATTTGATACTGGTTCAGTTGCTATGATTAGTAACTTGAAACATGAGTTACGAAATGAACAGAGACTAGTTGAGGGCGAGGTGACGATGTGTGTTGGAAGCGATTCCAAGGTTGATAAGATCACCATCGCACACTCCCTTTACCTTCGGGATTAGTGTTGAACCTAAAATAAATGTTATTTGGTGTTTGCGTTGAGCATAATATGATTGGATCATGTTTATTGCAATACGGTTATTCATTTAAGTCAAAGAATAATTGTTATTCTGTTTACATGAATAAAACCTTCTGTGGTCATACACCCAAGGCGAATGGTTTATTGATTCTTGATCGTAGTGATACACATATTCACAATATTGAAGCCAAAAGATGCAAAGTTAATAATGATAGTGCAACTTATTTGTGGCACTGCCGTTTAGGTCATATTAGTGTAAAGCGCATGAAGAAACTCCATGTTGATGGGCTTTTTGAATCACTTGATGCTTGCGAACCATGCCTCATGGGCAAGATGGCTAAGACTCCGTTCTCCGGAACAATGGAGCGAGCAACTGACTTATTGGAAATAATACATACTGATGTATGCGGTCTGATGAGTGTTGAGGCTCACGGCGGGTATCGTTATTTTCTGACCTTCACAGATGATTTGAGCATATATGGGTATATCTACTTAATTAAACATAAGTCTGAAACATTTGAAAAATTCATTGAATTTCATAGTGAAGTGGAAAATCATCGTAACAAGAAAATAAAGTTTCTACGATCTGATCGTGGAGGTGAATATTTGAGTTATGAGTTTGGTCTTCATTTGAAACAATGTGGAATAGTTTCGCAACTCACGCCACCTGGAACACCACAGCGTAATGGTGTGTCCGAACATCGTAACCGTACTTTATTAGATATGGTGCGATCTATGATGTCTCTTACCGATTTACCACTACCGTTTTGGGGTTATCCATTAGAGACAGCTGCATTCACGTTAAATAGGGCACCATCTAATCCATTGAGACGACACTGTATGAACTGTGGTTTGGCAAGAAATCTAAGTTGTAGTTTCTTAAAGTTTGTGACTGCGATGCTTATGTGAAAAAACTTCAACTTGATAAGTTCGAACCCCTTGATAAGTTCGAACCCAAATCGGAGAAATGCGTCTTCATAGGATACCCAAAGGAGACTGTTGGGTACACCTTCTATCACAGATCTGAAGGCGAGATCTTTGTTGCTAAGAATGGATCCTTTCTAGAAAAGGAGTTTCTCTTGAAAGAAGTGAGTGGGAGGAAAGTAGAACTTGATGAGGTAGTTGTACCTTCTCTCGAATTGGAAAGTAGTTCATCACAGAAATCAGTTCCAGTGATGCCGACACCAATTAGTGAGGAAGCTAATGATGATGATCATGAAACTTCAGATCAAGTTACTACCGAACCTCGTAGGTCAACCAGAGTACGATCCGCACCAGAGTGGTACGGTAATCCTGTTCTGGAAGTCATGTTACTAGACCATGACGAACCTAGGAACTATGAGGAAGCGATGATGAGCCAAGATTCCGCGAAATGGCTTGAGGCCATGAAATCTGAGATGGGGTCCAAGTATGAGAACAAAGTGTGGACTTTGGTTGACTTGCCCGATGATCGGCAAGCCATAGAGAATAAATGGATCTTCAAGAAGAAGACTGACACTGACGGTAATGTTACTGTCTACAAAGCTCGACTTGTTGCAAAAGGTTTTTCGACAAGTTCAAGGTGTTGACTACAATGAGATTTTCTCACTCGTATCGATGCTTAAGTCTGTCCGAATCATGTTAGCAATTGCCGCATTTTATGAAAATCTGGCAAAGGGATGTCAAATTGTTGGGGAATGCAGTATTTCAAAATTTTACCTACGATCACGCAAGATCTATCTAGGAGATGCATAGCAATGAGCGGGGAGAGTATGTCCATGTACCCTCGTAGACCGAAAGGGGAAGTGTTTAGTAACGCGGTTGATGTAGTCGAACGTCTTTGTGATCCAACCGATCCAAGCACCGAACGTACGGCACCTCCGCGTTCAGCACACGTTCAGCTCGATGACATCCCTCGATCTCTTGATCCAGTTGAGGACGAGGGAGAGTTCCGTCAGCACAACGGCATGGCGACGGTGATGATGAAATTACCGGCGCAGGGCTTCGCCTAAGCACTACGACGATATGACCGAGGTGTGTAACTGTGGAGGAGGGCACCGCACACGGCTAAGAGAAGACTTGGTGTGTCTTTGGGGTGCCCCCCTCCCACGTATATAAAGGGGGGAGGAGAGGTGGCCGGCCCAAGGGGGCGTGCCATGGGGGGGAGTCCTACTTGGACTCCCGGTCCAAGTAGGATTCGGCCTCCCCCTTTCATATTCCCACTAGGAGAAGGAGGGAAGGAGGAGGAGGAGAGAAGGAAAGGGGGGCCGCCCCCCAACCCTAGTCCAATTTGGTTTGGGCTTGGGGGGGGGGGCGCCACCACCTGGCCGCCACCTCCTCTCTCCACTAGGGCCCATGAAGGCCCATTAACTCCCCGGGGGGGTTCCGGTAACCCCCGGTACTCCGGAAAATGTCCGAACCTTTCCGAGACCATTCCGGTGTCCAAACACAACCTTCCAATATATCAATCTTTATTTCTCGACTATTTCGAGACTCCTCGTCATGTCCGTGATCTCATCCGGGACTCCGAACAAACTTCGGTACATCAAATCACATAACTCATAATACAAATTGTCATAGCGTGCGGACCATACAGGTTCGAGAACTATGTAGACATGACCGAGACACATCTCCGGTCAATAACCAATAGCGGAACCTGGATGCTCATATTGACTCCTACATATTCTACGAAGATATTTATCGGTCAAACCGCATAACAACATACGTTGTTCCCTTTGTCATCGGTATGTTACTTGCCCGAGATTCGATCGTCGGTATCATCATACCTAGTTCAATCTCATTACCGGCAAGTCTCTTTACTCGTTCCGTAATGCATCATCCCGCAACTAACTCATTAGTCACATTGCTTGCAAGGCTTATAGTGATGTGCATTACCGAGAGGGCCTAGAGATACCTCTCCGATACTTGGAGTGACAAATCCTAATTTCGATCTATGCCAACTCAACAAACACCATCGGAGACACCTGTAGAGCATCTTTATAATCACCCAGTTACGTTGTGACGTTTGATAGCACACAAGGTGATCCTCCGGTATTCGGGAGATGCATAATCTCATAGTCAGAGGAACATGTATAAGTCATGATGAAAGCATTAGCAATAAAACTAAACGATCATTTGTGCTAAGCTAATGGATGGGTCTTGTCCATCACATCATTCTCTAATGATATGATCTCGTTCATCAAATGACAACACATGTCTATGGTCAGGAAACTTAACCATCTTTGATTAACGAGCTAGTCTAGTAGAGGCATACTAGGGACAGTCTGTTTGTCTATGTATTCACACAGGTACTAAGTTTCCGGTTAATACATTTCTAGCATGAATAATAAACATTTATCATTATATAAGGAAATATAAATAACAACTTTATAATTGCCTCTAGGGCATATTTCCTTCAGTCTCCCACTTGCACTAGAGTCAATAATCTAGATTACATAGTAATGATTCTAACAACCATGGAGTCTTGGTGCTGATCATGTTTTGCTCGTGGAAGAGGCTTAGTCAATGGGTCTGCAACATTCAGATCCGTATGTATTTTGCAAACTTCTATGTCTCCCTCCTTGACTAGATCGCGGATGGAATTGAAGCGTATCTTGATGTGTTTGGTTCTCTTGTGAAATCTGGATTCCTTCGCCAAGGCTATTGCTCCAGTATTGTCACAAAAGATCTTCATTGGTCCCGATGCACTAGGTATTACACCTAGATCGGATATGAACTCCTTCATCCAGACTCCTTCATTTGCTGCTTCTGAAGCAGCTATGTACTCCGCTTCACACGTAGATCCCGCCACGACGTCTGCTTGGAACTGCACCAACTGACAGCTCCACCATTCAATATAAATATGTATCCGGTTTGTGACTAAATACGTATCCGGTTTGTGACTTAGAGTCATCCGGATCAGAGTCAAAGCTTGCATCGACGTAACCATTTACGATGAGCTCTTTGTCACCTCCATAAACGAGAAACATATCCTTAGTCCTTTTCAGGTATTTCAGGATGTTCTTGACCGCTGTCCAGTGATCCACTCCTGTATTACTTTGGTACCTCCTTGCTAAACTAATAGCAAGGCACACATCAGGTCTGGTACACATCATTGCATACATGATAGAACCTATGGCTGAGGGATAGGGAATGACTTTCATTTTCTCTCTATCTTCTGCAGTGGTCGGGCATTGAGTCTGACTCAACTTCACACCTTGTAACACAGGCAAGAACCCTTTCTTTGACTGATCCATTTTGAACTTCTTCAAAACTTTATCAAGGTATGTGCTTTGTGAAAGTCCAATTAAGCGTCTTGATCTATCTCTATAGATCTTGATGCCCAATATATAAGCAGCTTCACCGAGGTCTTTCATTGAAAAATTCTTATTCAAGTATCCTTTTATGCTATTCAGAAATTCAGTATCATTTCCGATCAACAATATGTCATCCACATATAATATCAGAAATGCTACAGAGCTCCCACTCACTTTCTTGTAAATACAGGCTTCTCCAAAAGTCTATATAAAACCATATGCTTTGATCACACTATTAAAGCATATATTCCAACTCTAAGATGCTTGCACCAGTCCATAAATGGATCGATGGAGCTTGCACACTTTGTTAGCACCTTTTGGATCGACAAAACCTTCTGGTTGCATCATATACAACTCTTCTTTAAGGTATCCATTAAGGAATGCAGTTTTGACATCCATTTGCCAAATTTCATAATCATAAAATGTGGCAATTGCTAACATGATTCGGAAATACTTAAGCATCGCTACGGGTGAGAAGGTCTCATCGTAGTCAACTCCTTGAACTTGTCGAAAACCTTTCGCAACAAGTCGAGCTTTGTAGACAGTAACATTACCATCAGCGTCAGTCTTCTTCTTGAAGATCCATTTATTCTCTATTGCTTGTCGATCATCGGGCAAGTAAAAAAAAGTCCACACTTTGTTCTCATACATGGATCCCATCTCAGATTTCATGGCCTCAAGCCATTTCGCGGAATCTAGGCTCATCATCGCTTCCTCTTAGTTCGTAGGTTCGTCATGGTCAAGTAACATGACCTCTAGAACAGGATTACTATACCACTCTGGTGTGGATCTTACTCTGGTTGACCTATGACATTCAGTAGTAACTTGATCAGAAGTTTCATGATCATTATCATTAGCTTCCTCACTAATTGGTGTAGGAATTGAAGGAAATATGCCCTAGAGGCAATAATAAAGTTATTATTTTATTTCCTTATATCATGATAAATGTTTATTATTCATGCTAGAATTGTATTAACCGGAAACTTGATACATGTGTGAATACATAGACAAAACAAAGTGTCCCTAGTATGCCTCTACTAGACTAGCTCGTTAATCAAAGATGGTCAAGTTTCCTGACCATAGACATGTGTTGTCATTTGATGAACGGGGTCACATCATTAGGAGAATGATGTGATGGACAAGACCCATAGGTATATGTTTCCACGATGCCCCGATCAGTTGAACCTATGCCTTCCTTAATCTGTGTGAACCCGAAAGATTTCGCGGGACATACTTATCTGGTATTGCACCAGGTAAAACTTTCGACAACTAATGTCATTATCAAAATACGAGAGGCGAATGGAAGGTTATGCATTGAAGAAGTGGGAGTCGACCTTGAACCTTTGTGTTCATGCCCATGGACACGATGTAGATCCTATCATGGAAGCTTCTTATAATAATAGCTATTTCCCTGGTATAATATCATCTGGTATCGGTGAATTGATACTTTGCAATCGTGGTTCTGACAATGTTTCTCCTTGATTCCGTTTCTCGTGCAAGTTTGAGCACTTGTCTTCTGCAGAGCAATACCCTAGTCCAACCTCTACCTTGATCTGTCGTCGAGTATTACCCCCTGGTATCTCGAGATTAACATGGAACTGCATAACTTCTTATGAGTTCTTCATCAAGTGCTACATTCTCACTGATTCCAATTTTCCACGGGCCCTGAGTTATTAATCACGCAAAGACACCGATAACTGAACCGAGTCCGCACTACGGTTCAACAACTCTTAATAATCTTCTTTAAGTACGAGTTCGTACTCGATCACGTCATCCCTAGCCTGCTCGGCTATGTTATTATCGTGCCGATTTTAACTGTGCTACCTGGTCTTTATTCCCGGAGCACCACCTTCGACGCTGAGCTAAGCTTACGTCGATTTTCCTCGTCATATCATTTCGCCTTGAACAGCAAGCTTGATTTCGAGTTTGTGTCGTACCCCTGGTTCCAATAACTTTTCGCTTCATCATTCCTTTGACTTGATGTCATCGCCGATCGATTACCTCTTCATAAATTCTCGCTACAAATGTGTCGTGAACATCATCAACATTCTGAGCTCTTCCAAGATATCTATCGAATTCTGGATGAGGAATACCATCCTTGCCCTCGATGATTTGTTTTATCATCGACCATTTTGTCGCCTTCCATTCAACACAAACTTGTTCGTGTTTTGTGTTGTACCTTGATTTCCTTGCTATCTAGCTTATGATATGTTCTACCTTGGAGTATTACCATCTTTTATGTCAAGTATGTCGTAAGAATTTCACCACCTCGTATGACATCTTGGTACAGTGATACTTCTCCCCATCACCATTCTTTCTTGGTCCCCGTGTTGTTTCTAAAAGGAATACCGACCAATGGTCTGTGATGTGTAAATTCTAAACTTCTAGCAACCCTATTGCTTTGAAGTTATTGGTCTATAGTTCCATTCTACGTCTATGGCTTAATGAATCATCATTCGGACATTGATTGTGCTACCTAGCCCATATTTCGGGTGCACATTTCAACCAATGTTTAACTGTGTATGTTTTCCTCGAGCATACATCATTAAGTCATTCGAACTAGCTAATGTTATCTCCTTGTTCACATAGTGGGGGAAATCCATCTTTTGGAAATCTCAATGGATTGTCGCTGAGACAATCAGTCACCTCCTCACCTCTCCTTGATGTAATGATGAACCCTTATTCGGAACTCGCTTCCATAGTTCATCTCCCGAGAATCTTCCATGTCGTTTTGACAATTTGTGTTGCACCTTTCTTCTCAGGCATCCTGAGTCTGAGTTATCCTGACACCAATCAGATCTGAATCTCGGTCAGATATGATGGTTGGAACATATTTCCAAGAGTAATAACATTGGCCTATTTATGACCCGGTAAGGTGATGATACCCAGCACACCTGGCCGGAGGCCCTATTGTTATAGATTCCTCTTCAGCAAGGTTAGCTATTCTTCCAGGAGGAAATCGTAAGACTTATTCTATAAGTTGTTCCTGATGGATCCTTTTTGTTTCCAGAGTCTGATCTTCACCTGTTGACCATGTCAATGCTATCTCGAAGCATGTCTATGGTACTCCGATTTTCAACGGGAACATTTGAAGCCCAATGCTAAATGTTTCCTGCTCAATTATCCAAACACCATTGTATGGGTAATGTCATGAAATTTCTCTCCCCTACCTAAAGAGTTTTCTACATTATATCCTGTCATGGATATCATGCTCAGCTTGTCCTTGGGAAGGATATACCCTTGAAATATGTGTTTAAACACATTTTCCTTTCCATTCTTCTGTTTAATCTGATAATCATATTTTTATTTCCATTGTTTGGTTTAACCTTTCTGGTGATCTATATGATCTAAGCAGTAATATTCTCCTGCTTATGTAAACACCTCGGTGTACAACTCTGTCAGTAAGACCCTGTTACTATTGTTGGTGACATTTCGGTAACCACCGATGAACGAGAACTTTGCCTAATGGTCCGCCTCGTTTCAACGAGTAGGAAAATCGTTCTCTTCGTCCCTCGCCCTTGGTACCGACGATGTTGCTGACATATAACTGACAGGCTACCCTCTGACATGCCTTGCGATCATGATCACGCAAGACGTCTCCGCCCTTCCTACTTTTAACCCACATGGTGGGCCCATAACCCACAGTTCCACAGGATCAAAACCTGACTCTCTTGTACAACCCTGTCTCTAATGGTTATTCCTCACGCTTGGCTTCGTATTTAATTCACGGGCCACCTTCCTAGTGCTCTATTCTGGTATCAAACGCAATACTTACTCTCGCTGCTCTGAACCCCTTTTCCTCTCTGGTTAAGACTTCGAGCAACTATCTACCCGTTTGAAACTTCTTATTGTACCATATTACTTTGCTCTCGGCATGTTTTATTCGTTCAACTCGAGAGATACTCATATGTTCATTCGTGGGATAACCCCCGGTGATTACCCCTGGTAGCGTTCTATCGTTGTCAAGCTGCCCCTTTTCCTATTCGTAAGTACGATGGAGCTCCCGAAGAAAGGATGCCAACATCGTCATGATGACCGAAGCAGAGAAATGAAGACACCCATGTAATGGATCGACCTCTTCGAGAAGAGCAACCAAGACCGAGATGACTCGTTAGAATTTCGTAACCAAATCCCTTCCCCGTCACTTCCCCTCTTAAATCTCGGGACGAGATTTCTTGTAGTGGAGGAGAATTGTGACGCCCGGATAATTAGGCTACAGTAAAACTCTGCTAATGATGCCACATCACCTCTGATACTGTTGCAAATCTCGCGTTAGTTCAAAACCGATTCGGAATTCAACTTCAAATTAAAGGCAAACAATTAAAGTTTTCAAAATTCAAAATAAAATGTTGTTCATGTGACAAATAAATCATGGATGATATTGGTGGAGAAACAACATCTTTTTAAAATATTTAAATACCCTAAAGTGATGACAACAGCAGCAAAAACAATTAGTTATACCCCTATTATATTTTATAAAATACTAAACTACTTTAGCTAGGTTCCAAAGTTATTGTGGCAGTGGTATAATTAATGTTACTATTTTAGGTACTAAATGAATATTTTACAAAACTAAAACAATTTGGGAAATAAAATTAAATCAAAAAAGAAAAATAAGAAAAAGGATAGGACTAAACAAAAATTAAAACAAAAAGAGAGCATCCTGGGCCACTTGGCCCATCTAGCCAAAAGGGGCCAGCCCACCCCCTCGTCCCCTTCCTCTGCTACAGGGAGGCAGGGGGGATCGTGGCGCTCATCCCCCCGGCCATGGCCACCCGAGCCCTGCGTGGAAGCCATCCACGACCTCCCCCTCAGTACAAAAGGCCCCCTCTCCCTCCTGCCAACCCTAGCCCACTACACCCCATTTTCCCCACGAACCCGTCTCCCCTCGCTCCTCCTCCCGAACGTGATCTGGATCGGGGCGCCTTGCCCCTGTGCCCACCGCCGGCGCCCCGTCGCCCCTGTCCCCCGTCTCCGACCACCGCCGCCTGAGGTCCCGACGTCGGCGCCGCTTCCCCCCGTCGCCCGCCTCGCAGGACGCCGTGCTCGCCGCCCCGACGCCAACCGCCGTCGCCCGGAACCGTCGTCCTCGTCCCCACCGCGCCGGACGGCCTCAGCCTCCCCCGAGCCCGCTGCCACTCCCTACGGCTCCCCAGTGAGCTCCGCTACCCCCCTCTCTCCCTGGGCTCTGGTTCCTCTCCTGCTAGCTTCCCTGCTAGTACCGACCGCCGCCGTCCGCCATAGCTGCCGGGCTCGCGCACCCCGAGCTCCTCCGCCCGCACCGATGGTCCCCGCGTGCTCCTGACACTCCCAGGGCCCCGTAGAGCCCCACATCTGGCCTTCCCGTGCCTCCCATCGCCGTGCCCGTGCAACCCCGAACTCCGGCCGCCGCTAAGCTCACCGTCGATGCCGTTTCCGGCCATCTCCGGACGAACCACTACCACCATCCGGCGCGGATCGTCTTGGCCGTTCGAACGCGACCAAGCGCGCGTGAAACGGACCCCTGTGGCCGAATTCTGGCCACGGCCGAGGCTCGCCGCCGTGTACGGGCTCGCCGGAGTGCCCTCCCACCGGCGTCCGACGTGGCGCCTGGGGCCCACCCCCAGGGTCACTGACCAGCGGGCCCCTGGGCCCCACCTTTGACCCGTTGACTTTGGTCGATGCTGACTGGGCCAATCCCAGCAGCTGACATACGGGGCCCACCAATAAAACCTTTTAAAAAAATAAAAATACTAATTAATCAGTTAGTTAAATTAGTTAGTTAAATTAATCCCTAATCAGACACTGACTAGTAGGGCCCACAATCTAATTAAGTTTTTTTAGTTTAAATTAACCCAGTTAATTAGCTACAGAGGCTGACATGTGGGCCCCACATGTCAGGGTGACATGGTCAGCGCACAGTTGACTGCTGATGTCACACATACGATATGCTGACGTCACCATTACTGTTTTGGATAATTCGAATTTAATTTAATAAATAAATAAATTCCAGAAGTTCAAATAATCTTTGAAAATTCATATCTTTTAAACCGTAACTCGGATGAAAATGTTTTCTACATGAAAGTTGCTCAGAACGACGAGACGAATCCGGATACGCAACCCGTTCGTCCGCCACACCTCCCTAACCTATCGAATTCGCAACATTCCCCCTCCGTTTCGTCTGTCCAAAAATGCCTAACTCCGGGAAAACTTTCCGGATATTATTCCCCTTCGCCAGTATCGTGTAGCACTGCGTTAGAACACTCCTATCGCTGCGCTTTGCCATGTTATGTCTCGTCGTGCTTATGTTTGCATTGTATTTACTGTTTATTCCCCCTCTTCTCTCCGGTAGACTACGAGACTGACGCTGCTGCTGCCCAGTTCGACTACGGAGTTGACGATCCCTCCTACTTGCCAGAGCAATCAGGCAAGCCCCCCCCCTTGATCACCAGATATCGCCTATTCTTCTCTATACTGCTTGCATTAGAGTAGTGTAGCATGTTACTGCTTTCCGATATCCTATCCTGATGCATAGCCTGTCATTGTTGCTACAGTTGTTACCCTTACCTGCTATCCTACTGCTTAGTATAGGATGCTAGTGTTCCATCAGTGGCCCTACACTCTTGTCCGTCTGCCATGCTATACTACTGGACCGTGATCACTTTGGGAGGTGATCAGGGGTATATACTATATACATTATATACACGACACATGTGGTGACTAAAGTCGGGTCGGCTCGAGGAGTACCCGCAAGTGGTTCTGATGAGGGGGCTGAAAGGACAGGTGGCTCCACCCCGGTAGAGGTGGGCCTGGGTTCCTGACGGCCCCTGACTATTACTTTATGGCGGAGCGACAGGGCAGGTTGAGACCGCCTAGGTGAGAGGTGGGCCTGGCCCTGGTCGGCGTTCGCGGTTACTTAACACGCTTAACGAGATCTTGGTATTTGATCTGAGTCTGGCCATTTGGTCTATACGCACTAACCATCTATGTGGGAGTAGTTATGGGTATCCCGACGTCGTGGTATCAGCCGAAGCTCTTTTGACGTCAGCAACTGAGTGGCGCGCGCCGCATTGGACCGTAAGCTCGCGCTTGTATTAAGGGGGCTAGGTCTGCTTCCGGCCGCGTACGCAACGTGCAGGTGTGCATAGGGCGATGGGCCCAGACCCCTGCGCGCATAGGTTTAGACCGGCATGCTGACCTCTCTGTTGAGCCTAGGTGGGGCTGCGACGTGTTGATCTTACGAGGCCGGGCATGACCCAGAAAAGTGTGTCCGGCCAAATGGGATCGAGCGTGTTGGGTTATGTGGTGCACCCCTGCAGGGAAGTTTATCTATTCGAATAGCCGTGTCCCTCGGTAAAAGGACGACCCGGAGTTGTACCTTGACCTTATGACAACTAGAACTGGATACTGAATAAAATACACCCTTCTAAGTGCCAGATACAACCCGGTGATCGCTCTCTAACAGGGCGACGAGGAGGGGATCGCCGGGTAGGATTATGCTATGCGATGCTACTTGGAGGACTTCAATCTACTCTCTTCTACATGCTGCAAGATGGAGATGACCAGAAGCGTAGTCTTCGACAGGACTAGCTATCCCCCTTTTAATTCTGGCATTCTGCAGTTCAGTCCACTGATATGCCCCTTTACACATATACCCATGCATATGTAGTGTAGCTCCTTGCTTGCGAGTACTTTGGATGAATACTCACGGTTGCTTCTCTCCCTCTTTTCCCCCTTTTCCTTTCTATCTGGTTGTCGCAATCAGATGTTGGGGTCCAGGAGCCAGACGCCACCGTCGACGACGACACCTACGACACTGGAGGTGCCTACTACTACGTGCAGGCCGCTGACGACGATCAGGAGTAGTTAGGAGGATCCCAGGCAGGAGGCCTGCGCCTCGTTCGATCTGTATCCCAGTTTGTGCTAGCCTTCTTAAGGCAAACTTGTTTAACTTATGTCTGTACTCAGATATTGTTGCTTCCGCTGACTCGTCTGTGATCGAGCACTTATATTCGAGCCCTCGAGGCCCCTGGCTTGTATTATGATGCTTGTATGACTTATTTATGTTGTAGAGTTGTGTTGTGATATCTTCCCGTGAGTCCCTGATCTTGATCGTACACATTTGCGTGCATGATTAGTGTACGCTCAAATCGGGGGCGTCACAGTGATAAGCTCTACGTTCACATACAACGGGTGCAAGCCAATTTTGCACACGCAGAATACTCGGGTTAAACTTGACGAGCCTAGCATATGCAGATATGGCCTCGGAACACTGAGACCGAAATGTCGAGTGTGAATCATATAGTAAATATGATCAACATAGTGATGTTCACCATTGAAAAGTACTCCATCTCACGTGATGATCGGACATGGTTTAGTTGATTTGGATCACCTGATCACTTAGATGATTAGAGGGATGTCTAACTAAGTGGGAGTTCTTAAGTAATATGATTAATCGAACTTTAAATTTATCATGAACTTAGTCTTGATAGTGTTTGCATAACTATGTTGTAGATCAATAGCTCGCGATGTAGCTCCCCGTTTATTTTTGATATGTTCCTAGATAAAAACTATGTTGAAAGATGATAGTAGCAATGATGCGGACTAGGTCCGTGATCTGAGGATTATCCTCATTGCTGCACAGAAGAATTATGTCCTTGATGCACCGCTAGGTGACGGACCTATTGCAGGAGCAGATACAGACATTATGAACGTTTGACAAAGCTCGGTATGATGACTACTTGATAGTTTAGTGCACCATGCTTTATGGCTTAGAACCGGGACTTCAAAAATGTTTTGAACGCCACAAAGCTTATAAGATGTTCCAGGAGTTGAAATTGGTATTTCATACTCATGCCCGTGTCGAGAGGTATGAGACCTCTGACAGTACTTTGCCTATAAGATGGAGGAGAATAGCTCAACCAGTGAGCATGTGCTCAGATTGTCTGGGTACTACAATTGCTTGAATCAAGTGGGAGTTAATCTTCCAGATAAGATAGTAATTGACAAAGTTCTCTAGTCACTATCACCAACTTACTAGAACTTCGTGATGAACTATAATATGCAAGGGATGACGAAAGTAATTCCCAAGCTCTTCGCGATGCTGAAATCAGCGAAGGTAGAAATCAAGAAATAACATCAAGTGTTGATGGTTGACAAGACCACTAGTTTCAAGTAAAAGGGCAAGGGAAGAAAGGGAACTTCAAGATGAATGGCAAGCAAGTTGCCACTCCCATGAAGAAGCCCAAAGCTAGAACCAAGCCTGAAACTAAGTGCTTCTACTGCAAAGGAGATGGTCACTGGAAGCGGAACTGCCCCTAGATACTTGGCGGATAAGAAGGATGGCAAAGTGAACAAAGGTATATTTGATATACATGTTATTGATGTGTACTTTACTAGTGTTTATAGCAACCCCTCGGTATTTGATACTGGTTCAGTTGCTAAAAGTAGTAACTCGAAATGGGAGTTGCAAGATAAACAGACTAGTTAAGGACAAGGTGACGACGTGTATTGGAAATGATTCCAAGGTTGATAAGATCACCATCGCACACTCCTTTTACCTTCGGGATTAGTGTTGAACCTAAAATAAATGTTATTTGGTGTTTGCGTTGAGCATGAATATGATTGGATCATGTTTATTGCAATACGGTTATTCATTTAAGTCAAAGAATAATTGTTGTTCTGTTTACATGAATAAAACCTTCTATGGTCATACACTTAATATAAATGGTTTTTTAGATCTCGATCGTAGTGATACACATATTCATAATATTGAAGCCAAAAGATGCAAGGTTAATAATGATAGTGCAACTTATTTGTGGCACTGTCGTTTAAGTCATATTGGTGTAAAGCGCATGAAGAAACTCCATGCTGATGGGCTTTTTGAATCACTTGATTATAAATCACTTGATGCTTGCGAACCATGACTCATGGGCAAGATGACTAAGACTCCGTTCTCCGGAACAATGGAGCGAGCCACCGACTTATTGGAAATAATACATACTTATGTATGTGATCCGATGAGTGTTGAGGCTCGCGGCGGGTATCGTTATTTTCTGACCTTCACATATGATTTGAGCAGATATGGGTATATCTACTTGATGAAACATAAGTCTGAAACATTTGAAAAGTTCAAAGAATTTCAGAGTGAAGAGGAAAATCATCGTAATAAGAAAAATAAAGTTTCTACGATCTGATCGCGGAGGAGAATATTTGAGTTACGAGTTTGGTCTTCATTCTGAAACAATGCGGAATAGTTTCGCAACTCACGCCACCTAGAACACCACAACGTAATGGTGTGTCCGAACATCATAACCGTACTTTATTAGATATGGTGCGATCTATGATGTCTCTTACCGATTTACCACTATCATTTTGGGGTTATGCATTAGACACAGTTGCATTCACGTTAAATAGGGCACCATCCAAATCCGTTGAGACGACACCATATGAACTGTGGTTTGGCAAGAAACCCAAGTTGTCGTTTCTTAAAGTTTGGGGCCGCGATGCTTATGTGAAAAAGCTTCAACCTGATAAGCTCGAACCCAAATCAAAGAAATGTGTCTTCATAGGATACCCCTTCTATCACAGATCTGAAGGCAAGATATTCACTGCTAAGAATGGATCCTTTCTAGAGAAGGAGTTTCTCTCGAAAGAAGTGAGTGGGAGGAAAGTAGAACTTGATAAGGTAATTGTACCTTCTCCCAAATTGGAAAGTAGTTCATCATAGAAATCAGTTCCAGTGATACCTACACCAATTAGTGAGGAAGTTAATGATGATGATCATGAAACTTCAGATCAAGTTACTACCAAACCTCGTAGGTCAAACAGAATACGTTCCGCACTAGAGTGGTGCGGGAATCCTGGAAGTCATGTTACTAGACCATGACAAACCTACGAACTATGAGGAAGCGATGATGAGGCTAGATTCCACGAAATGGCTTGAGGCCATGAAATCTGAGATGGGATCCATGTATGAGAACGAAGTAAGGACTTTGATTGACTTGCCCGATGATCGGTGAGCCATTGAGAATAAATGGATCTTCAAAAGGAAGACGGACGCTGATAGTAGTGTTACTATCTACAAAGCTCGAATTGTCGCAAAAAGGTTTCGACAAGTTCAAGGTGTTGACTACGATGAGATTTTCTCACTCGTATCGATGCTTAGAGTCTGTCCGAATCATGTTAGCAATTGCCGCATTTTATGAAATTTGGCAAATGAATGTCAAAACTGCATTCCTTAATGGATTTATTAAAGAAGAGTTGTATATGATGCAACCAGAAGGTTTTTTCAATCCAAAAGGTGCTAACAAAATGTGCAAGCTCCAGCGATCCATCTATGGACTAGTGTAAGCATCTCGGAGTTGGAATATACGCTTTGATGAGTTGATCAAAGCATATAGTTTTATACAGACTTGCGGTGAAGCCTGTATTTACAAGAAAGTGAGTGGGAGCACTACAACCTTTCTGATAAGTATATGTGAATGACATATTGTTGATCGGAGATGATGTAGAATTTTCTGGAAAGCATAAAGGATTGTTTGAAAGGAGTTTTTCAAATAAAAACCTCGATGAAGCTGGTTACAGATTAATCATCAAGATCTATAGAGATAGATCAAGACGCTTGATAAGATTTTTCAGTGAATACATACCTTGACAAGATTTTGAAGTAGTTCAAAATGAAACAGTCAAAGAAGAAGTTCTTGCCTGTGTTGCAAGGTGTGAAGTTAAGACTCAAAACCCGACCACGGCAGAAAATAGAAAGAGAATGAAAGTCATTCCCTATGCCTCAGTCATAGGTTCTATAAAGTATGCTATGTTGTGTACTAGACCTATTGTGTACCTAGCCATAAGTTTGGCAAGAGGGTACAATAGTGATCCAGGAGTGGATCACTGGACAGCGGTCAAAATTATTCTTAGTGGAATAAGGACATGTTTCTCGGTTATGGAGGTGATAAAGAGTTCGTCATAAAGAGCTACGTCGATGCAAGCTTTGACACCGATCTGGATGGCTCTGAGTCTCGATCTAGATACATACTGAAAGTGGGAGCAATTAGCTAGAGTAGCTCCGTGTAGAGCATTGTAGACATAGAAATTTGCAAAATACATATGGATCTGTATGTGAGAGACCCGTAGACTTAAAACTTCTCTCACAAGCAAAACATGATCACACCTTAGTGCTCTTGGGTGTTAATCACATAGCGATGTGAAGTAGATTATTGACTCTAGTAAACCCTTTGAGTGTTGGTCACATGGCGGTGTAAACTATGGGTGTTAATCACATGGTGATGTGAACTATTGGTGTTAAATCACATGGCGATGTGAACTAGATTATTGACTCTAGTGCAAGTGAGAGACTGAAGGAAATATGCCCTAGAGGCAATAATAAAGTTATTATTTTATTTCCTTATATCATGATAAATGTTTATTATTCATGCTAGAATTGTATTAACCGGAAACTTGATACATGTGTGAATACATAGACAAAACAAAGTGTCCCTAGTATGCCTCTACTAGACTAGCTCGTTAATCAAAGATGGTCAAGTTTCCTGACCATAGACATGTGTTGTCATTTGATGAACGGGGTCACATCATTAGGAGAATGATGTGATGGACAAGACCCATCCGTTAGCTTTGCATAAATGATCGCTTAGTTTTATTGATATTGCTTTCTTCATGACTTATACATGTTCCTCTGACTATGAGATTATGCAACTCCCGAATACCGGAGCAACACCTTGTGTGCTATCAAACGTCACAACATAACTGGGTGATTATAAAGATGTTCTACAGCTGTCTCCGAAGGTGTTTGTTGGGTTGGCATAGATCGAGACTAGGATTTGTCACTCCGTGTATCGGAGAGG
Organism: Triticum aestivum; assembly: GCF_018294505.1. NCBI lineage: Eukaryota > Viridiplantae > Streptophyta > Magnoliopsida > Poales > Poaceae > Triticum > Triticum aestivum. Next base: position 26,132,747 of record NC_057805.1, read on the forward strand.
TATCTCTTGGCCCTCTCGGAAATGCACATCACTAGAAGCCTTGCAAGCAATGTGACTAATGAGTTAGTTGCGGGATGATGTATTACGGAACGAGTAAAGAGACTTGCCGGTAACGAGATTGAACTAGGTATGAGGGTACCGACGATCGAATCTCGGGCAAGTAACATAACGATGACAAAGGGAACAACGTATGTTGTTATGCGGTTTGACCGATAAAGATCTTCGTAGAATATGTAGGAGCCAATATGAGCATTGAGGTTCCGCTATTGGTTATTGACCGGAGATGTGTCTCGGTCATGTCTACATAGTTCTCGAACCCGTAGGGTCTGCACGCTTAACGTTCGATGGCGATTTGTATTATGAGTTATGTGATTTGATGTACCGAAGGTTGTTCGGAGTCCCGGATGAGATCACGGACATGACGAGGAGTCTTGAAATGGTTGAGACATATATATTGATATATTGGAAGGTTATATTCGTTCACCGGAAAGGTTCCGAAGTGTATCAGGTATTTTTCGGAGTACCGGGAGGTTACCGGAACCCCCCGGGGAGTCTATGGGCCTTATTGGGCCCTGGTGGAGAAAGAGGGCAGCAAGCAAGGTGTGGGGCGCCCCCCTAGGCCCAAACCAAATTGGTTTAGGGTTTGGGGGGCCGGACCCCTCTTTCCTTCTCCGCTCCTCCTCTTTCCTCCTTCTAGTAGGAATAGGAAGGGGGGGGGTGCAAACCTACTTGGAGTAGGATTGCCCCCCCTTGACGCGCGCCTCCTCCTAGACCGGCCTCCTCCTCCCTCCCTCCTTTATATACATGGGCAGGGGGAACCCCAAGGGCACTCAAGATTTGTCTTAGCCGTGTGCGGTGCCCCCTCCATAGTTACACACCTCGGTCATATCGTCGTAGTGCTTAGGCGAAGCCCTGCGTCGGTAACTTCATCATCACCGTCACCACGCCGTCGTGCTGACGGAACTCTCCCTCGGCCTCAACTGCATCAAGAGTTCGAGGGACGTCACCGAGCTGAACGTGTGCAGATCGCGGAGGTGCCGTGCGTTCGGTACTTGGATCGGTTGGATCACGTAGACGTTCGACTACATCAACCGCATTACTAAACGCTTCCTCTTTCGGTCTATGAGGGTACGTGGACACACTCTCCCGCTCGTTGCTATGCATCACATAGATAGATCTTGCGTGATCGTTGGCAATTTTTTGAAATATTGCGTTCCCCAACAGGAATCACTGGAACTGATTTCTGTGATGAACTACTTTCCAATAAGGGAGCAGGTACAATTACCTCATCAAGTTCTACTTTCCTCCCACTAACTTCTTTTGAGAGAAACTCCTTCTCTAGAAAGGTTCCATTCTTAGCAACGAATATATTGCCTTCGGATATGTGATAGAAGGTGTACCCAACAGTCTCTTTTGGGTATCCTATGAAGACACATTTCTTCAATTTGGGTTCGAGCTTATCAGGTTGAAGTTTTTTCACATAAGCATCGCAGCCCCAAACTTTAAGAAACGACAACTTCGGTTTCTTGCCAAACCACAGTTCATATGGTGTGGCCTCAACGGATTTAGATGGTGCCCTATTTAACGTGAATGCAGCCGTCTCCAAGCATAACCCAAAATGATAGCGATAAATTAGTAAGAGACATCATAGATTGCACCATATTTAATAAAGTGCGGTTACGACGTTCGGACACACCATTACGCTATGGTGTTCCAGGTGGCGTGAGTTGCGAAACTATTCCACATTGTTTCAAATGAAGACCAAACTCATAACTCAAATATTCACGTCCATGATCAGATCGTAGAAACTTTATTTTCTTGTTACGATGATTTTCCACTTCACTCTGAAATTCTTTGAACTTTTTTAATGTTTCAGACTTATGTTTCATTAAGTAGATATACCCATATCTGCTCAAATCATCCATGAAGGTCAAAAAATAATGAAACCCGCCGCGAGCCTCAACACTCATCAGACCGCATACATCTGTATGAATTATTTCCAACAAGTCTGTTGCTCGCTCTATTGTTCCGAAGAACGTTGTCTTAGTCATCTTGCCCATGAGGCATGGTTCGCAAGCATCAAGTGATTCATAATCAAGTGATTCCAAAAGCCCATCAGCATGGAGTTTCTTCATGCGCTTTACACCAATATGACTTAAACGGAAGTGCCACAAATAAGTTGCACTATCATTATTAAACTTATATCTTTTAGCTTCAATACTATGAATATGTGTATCACTACTATCGAGATTCAACAAAAATAGACCACTCATTAAGGGTGCATGACCATAAAAGATATTACTCATATAAATAGAACAACCATTATTCTCTGATTTAAATGAATAACCATCTCGCATCAAACAAGATCCAGATATAATGGTCATGCTTAACGTTGGCACCAAATAACAATTATTCGGGTCTAAAACTAATCCCGAAGGTAGATGTAGAGGTAGCGTGTTGACGGCGATCACATCGACTTTGGAACCATTTCTCACGCGCATCGTCACCTCGTCCTTAAGCAATCTTCGTTTAATCCGTAGCCCCTGTTTCGAGTTGCAAATATGAGCAATAGAACCAGTATCAAATACCCAGGCGCTACTACGAGCATTAGTAAGGTACGCATCAATAACATGTATATCAAATATACCTTTCACTTTGCCATCCTTCTTATCCGCCAAATACTTGGGGCGGTTCTGCTTCCAGTGACCAGTCCCTTTACAGTACAAGCACTCAGTCTCAGGCTTAGGTCCAGACTTGGGCTTCTTCACTTGAGCAGCAACTTGCTTGCCGTTCTTCTTGAAGTTCCCCTTCTTCCCTTTGTCCTTTTTCTTGAAACTAGTGGTCTTGTGAACCATCAACACTTGATGCTCCTTCTTCATTTCTACCTCCGCAGCCTTTAGCATCGCGAAGAGCTTGGGAATTGTCTTATCCATCCCTTGCATATTATAGTTTATCACGAAGCTTTTGTAGCTTGGTGGCAGTGATTGAAGAACTCTGTCAATGACACTATCAATAGGAAGATTAACTCCCAGTTGAGTCAAGTGGTTGTGGTACCCACACATTCTGAGTATATGTTCACTAACAGAACTATTCTCCTCCATCTTGCGGCTGTAGAACTTATTGGAGACTTCACATCTCTGAGTCCGGGCATTTGCTTGAAATATTAACTTCAACTCCTGGAACATCTCATATGCTCCATGACGTTCAAAACATCGTTGAAGTCCCGGTTCTAAGCCGTAAAGCATGGCACACTGAACTATTGAGTAGTCATCATCTTTACTCTACCAGACGTTCATAACGTCCGGAGTTGCTCCTTTAGCGGGTCTTGCACCTAGCGGTGCTTCCAGGACGTAATTCTTCTGTGCAGCAATGAGGATAATCCTCAAGTTACGGACCCAGTCCGTGTAGTTGCTACCATCATCTTTCAACTTAGCTTTCTCTAGGAACGCATTAAAATTCAAAGGAACGGTATCACGGGCCATTGATCTACAACAACATAGACATGTAAAATACTACCAGGTACTAAGTTCATGATAAATTATAGTTCAATTAATCATATTACTTAAGAACTCCCACATAGATAGACATCCCTCTAGTCATCTAAATGATCACGTGATCCATATCAACCAAACCATGTCCGATCATCACATGAGATGGAGTAGCTTTCAATGGTGAACATCACTATGTTGATCATATCTACTATATGATTCACGCTCGACCTTTCGGTCTCAGTGTTCCGAGGCCATATCTGCATATGCTAGGCTCGTCAAGTTTAACCCGAGTATTCTGCGTGTGCAAAACTGGCTTGCAATCGTTGTATGTGAACGTAGAGCTTATCACACCCGATCATCACGTGGTGTCTCAGCACGACGAACTGTAGCAACAGTGCATACTCAGGGAGAACACTTATACCTTGAAATTTAGTGAGAGATCATCTTATAATGCTACCACCGTACTAAGCAAAATAAGATGCATAAAGGATAAACATCACATGCAATCAAATAAGTGATATGATATGGCCATCATCATCTTGTGCCTTTGATCTCCATCTCCAAAGCACCGTCATGATCACCATTGTCACCGGCTTTACGCCTTGATCTCCATCGTAGCATCGTTGTTGTCTCGCCAACTATTGCTTCTACGACTATCGCTACCGCTTAGTGATAAAGTAAAGCAATTACATGGCGATTGCATTTCATACAATAAAGCGACAACTATAAGGCTCCTGCTAGTTGCCGATAATTTTACAAAACATGATCATCTCATACAACAATTTATATATCATCACGTCTTGACCATATCACATCACAACAAGCCCTGCAAAAACAAGTTAGACGTCCTCTACTTTGTTGTTGCAAGTTTTACGTGCTACGGGCTTCTAGCAAGAACCGTTCTTACCTACGCATCAAAACCACAATGATTTTTCGTCAAGTGTGATGTTTTAACCTTCAACAAGGACCGGGCATAGTCAAACTCGATTCAACTAAAGTTGGAGAAACTGACACCCGCTAGCCACCTGTGTGCGAAGCACGTCGGTAGAACCAGTCTCATGAACGCGGTCATGTAATGCCGGTCTGGGCCGCTTCATCCAACAATACCGCCAAATCAAAGTAAGACGTTGCTGGCAAGCAGTATGACTATTATCGCCCACAACTCATTGTCTTCTACTCGAGCGTATAACATCTACGCATAGACCTAGCTTGGATGCCACTGTTGGGGAATGCAGTATTTTAAAAAAATTACCTACGATCATGTTGGGGAACATAGTAATTTCAAAAAAATTCCTACGCACACGCAAGATCATGGAGCTGCATAGCAACGAGAGGGGAGAGTATCGTCCACGTACCCTCGTAGACCGAAAGCGGAAGCGTTAGCACAACGCGGTTGATGTAGTCGTACGTCTTCACGATCCTACCGATCAAGTACCGAACGTACGGCACCTCCGAGTTCAGCACACGTTCAGCTCGATGACGTCCCGCGAACTCCGATCCAGCAGAGCTTCACGGGAGAGTTCCGTCAGCACGATGGCGTGATGACGGTGATGATGTTGCTACCGACACAGGGCTTCGCCTAAGCACTGCTACGATATGACCGAGGTGGAATATGGTGGAGGGGGCACCGCACACGGCTGGGAGAGATCAACAGATCAACTTGTGTCTAGAGGTGCCCCCTGAGGGAGTCCTGGATTAGGGGGTCCTCGGACAGCCGGACTATATACTTTAGCCGGACTGTTGGACTATGAAGATACAAGACTCAAGACTTCGTCCCGTGTCCGGATGGGACTCTCCTTTGCGTGGAAGGCAAGCTTGGCAATACGGATATGTAGATCTCCTCCCTTGTAACCGACTTTGTGTAACCCTAGCCCCCTCCGGTGTCTATATAAACCGGAGGGTTTAGTCCGTAGGACAAGAACAATCATAATCATAGGCTAGCTTCTAGGGTTTAGCCTCTACGATCTCGTGGTAGATCAACTCTTGTAATACTCATATCATCAAGATCAATCAAGCAGGAAGTAGGGTATTACCTCCATCGAGAGTGCCCGAACCTGGGTAAACATTGTGTCCCCCGCCTCCTGTTACCATCCGCCTTAGACGCACAGTTCGGGACCCCCTACCCGAGATCCGCCGGTTTTGACACCGACATGGGTGCTTTCATTGAGAGTTCCACTGTGTCATCGCGATAAAGGCTTGATGGATCCTTCGATCATCGACAACGATGCGATCCAGGGCGAGGCTTTCCTCCCCGGACAGATCTTCGTATTCGGCGGCTTCGTACTGCGGGCCAACTCGCTTGGCCATCTGGAGCAGATCGAGAGCTACGCCCCTGGCCATCAGGTCAGGTTTGGAAACTTGAACTATACTGCTGACATCCGCGGAGACTTGATCTTTGACGGATTCGAGCCCATGTCAGGCGCGCCGCACAGTCACGACGAGCATGACTTAGCTCTGCCGTCGGACAGTGTTCGGGAGATCACACCTACAACTACTCCGGCCCTCAATCCGGAGCAGATCGTGCCGTCCGAGGACGGGTGGATAGACCCCGCCACTGAGGCCGCGCACGCAGTGGCGATAGAGCCGAATACTGACTTCACCTCTTATGAGACCCTTGTTGCTGGACACTTGGATTCGTCCCCGGCCACGGGCTCCGAACCGCCTGCGTCCGTGCCAATCGAATCTGATTGGGCACCGATCATGGAGTTTTCCTCCGCGGATATCTTTCAGCACTCACCACTGGGCGACGTGCTAAACTCATTAAGGTCTCTCTCCTTGTCAGGAGACCCTTGGCCGAACTATGTCCGGCTATAGTGGGATGCGGACGACGAAGAAATTCGCTCCCCACCCACCACCCACGTAGTAGCCACTGTCGACGATTCAACCGACATGCTCGATTTCGGCTCCGAAGACATCGACGGTATGGACAACGATGCAGGAGACGAACAGGAACCACTACCCATAGGGCGCTGGACTGCCACCTCATCATTTGATATATACATGGTGGACACCCCCAAAGAAGGCGACGGCGATAAGGCAACGGAGGATAATCCCTCCAAGAAGCAATCCAAGCACCGGCGTCAGCGGCGCCGCTCTAAGTCCCGCCATAGCAAAAGCAGCGATACCGGCACAAGAGACAATAACGCTCCGGATAGTGCCAAAGACGAAGACAATCCCCTCCAGCCAGGCCTCGAGCTGGAGGATGAACAAGCTAGCCCTTAGAAATAGGCAGTAGACGGAGAATCAGAGGATGACAATTACATGCCTCTCTCCGAAGACGGGGTGAGCCTCGGCGACGAAGAATTTATCGTGCCTGAGGATCCCGTCAAGCAGGAGCGCTTCAAGCGCCGGCTTATAGCCACAGCAAATAGCCTGAAGAAAAAGCAACAACAGCTTCGAGTTGATCAAGATCTGCTAGCGGATAGATGGACTGAGGTCCTGGCAGCCGAGGAATACGAACTCGAGCGCCCAACCAACAGTTACCCAAAGCGCAGGTTGCTACCCCAACTCGAGGAGGAAGCATTAAAACCTGCATTACCAGCGTATGATGTGGCTGATCGGCCAGCTCGTGGCCGAGACAGAGGGGCATATCAGCCCGAAGTCCAGCCCGCACCCCGTCGCCAGACAAACAAAAACACCAAGGCCCGGGTCAACACGCAGGACCTGCGAGACATATTGGAAAACAAAGCAGGACATACAAGATCGATTTACGGATCAAGTGGGCGCGCCCCAACGCATGACGATGATCGTCACGCCAGATACACTAAAAGCAAATCCGGCCGGGCCGAATACAGCAGACAAGACTCGTATGAACTGCGTCGCGACATAGCCCGACACAGAGGTGCCGCACACCCCCTATGCTTCACTAATGAAGTAATGGATCACGAATTCCCAGAAGGGTTTAAACCCGTAAACATTGAATCATATTGATGGTACTACAGACCCCGCGGTATGGATAGAAGACTTCTTCCTCCACATTCACATGGCCCGCGGGGATGATCTACACGCCATCAAGTATCTCCCGCTAAAACTCAAAGGGCCGGCTCGGCATTGGCTGAATAGCTTGCCGACAAACTCCATTGGAAGTTCGAAGAACCTGGCAGACGCATTCCTGGACAATTTCCAGGGCACTTATGTGCGACCACCGGATGCTGACGATTTAAGTCACATAACACAACAGCCCGGAGAGTCAGACAGGAAATTCTGGACTCGTTTCCTAACTAAAAAGAACCAAATTGTCGACTGTCCGGATGCCGAAGCCCTAGCAGCCTTTAAACATAACATCCGTGATGAGTGGCTCGCCCGACATCTCGGCCAAGAGAAGCCAAAATCCATGGCAGCCCTCACGACACTTATGACCCGCTTTTGCGCGGGCGAAGATAGCTGGTTGGCTCGTAGCAACAACACAGCAATCAAACCTAGCACATCAGAGGCCAGGGATAGCAACGGCAAACCACGACGCAACAAACACAAGCGCAAATATGGTGAAAATGCCGAAGATACGACAGTTAATGCCGGGTTTAGTGGCTCAAAGTCCGGTCAGCGGAAAGGGCCACTCAAAAACAACAATTCGGGTCCATCCAGTCTGGACCGCATACTCGATCGCCAATGCCAAATTCATGGCACCCCAGGAACGCCAGCCACCCATACCAACAGAGAATGCTGGGTCTTCAAACAAGCCGGCAGGTCAGGCGCCAAAAACAGAGAAGGGGGTCTCAAAGCGATGATGGCGACGAAGAGCCCAGATCACCGAACACAGGAGGGCAAAAGAAATTTCCCCCACAAATCCAAACGGTGAACGTGGTAAACACCACCCAAATTCCCAATCCGGACCGGATACGCACCCTTAGGGATGCCGAATTAACGGAACTAGTCGTCCCACAATATAAACTAGGGCCGGTCACCTTCAACCGCATGGATCATCTGGTTAACGCCAATCAGGGCAATCCAGCCGCACTAGTCCTCGACCCAATAATTGACGGGTTCCACCTCACACGAATCCTTATGGACGGAGGCAACAGTCTAAACCTGCTTTACCAGGACACAGTGCGCAAGATGGGCATCGATCATTCGGTGATCAAACCCACTAAAGCCACTTTTAGAGGCATTATACCAGGTGTGGAAGCCAGCTGTACAGACTCCATCGCCCTTGAGGTAGTCTTCGGATCACCAGACAATTACCGTACCGAAGAGTTAATCTTCGAAATCGTCCCTTTCCGAAGTGATTATCAGGCACTGCTCGGACGAACCACGTTCGCTCGATTCAACGCGGTGCCACATTATGCCTACCGTTAGCTCAAAATGCCCGGTCCACACGGCGCCATCACGGTTAATGGCAAGGACGAACTTTACTTCGGCACCAACGAGTACACCGCTGCCTTAACAGCAGAAGCAACGAGCAGCACCTTGCAGCCGAACCTCGAGTCGACGGCCAGGCTCCCGGACACCGTCAAAGGACTCCGAACTACTTCGCGACAGGATAGCCCGGCTCGTCCAGAGCTCAATTAAACACTCCGGCGAAGGCCAGGACAGGCCGCACTCAGGGGCTCAACCACCGGCACGCAAACATTTCTTACATTTCCTTCGCAGGTCCACCTTTGCGCCGACCAGGACGGGCGATATGGAGGCAGCTCGAACGTGCAAGGGAATCCGTAGATATTCCCCGCGATGACCATCCGACTATACTCCGGATCCGCACACAGCTTCTTCCCCCCTGGTCTCAGCAAGTTCCACAGTCACATTTCCTTTTTATCACATTACCTGTACTTATACGCATCGACATACTATTCAAATACAACATATGGATTCATATGACGCTTATCTGCTGTTATTTCTTATTAAAATTCTTTTGTCAAGTGGCATCCGTACACCACGATATGCCTTCAAATATGCCAGGGGCTTCGTTTTACCCATAATACGGCAATAAAGTCCGAACACCTTCACGGAAGTTCGGCACCCCGAACCTATAGCATTATATCCATCAGCTCTGAATCATGTCTTGGGTCAATAGTTGGGTTTGCCCGGCTCCCACGTTTTGGTACCTTACGTTCCGCTATATCGGCTAAGGTAGCACTGGGAGAACTACTGCGATTGTGTCCCGGTTCTTCCGGACGAGCACCTCAGTAGAGAAAGCCGAAAACTGACTGTCATGATACGGCGAGAGCTGGTCAGCTGTTCGAGAGGTTGTAAAATCTTTAAGGATTTCTCCCGCATAATGCCATAACCAATGCAGCGTGCGATGGATCGGTTTTTTGTTCCGATCAGGTGCTTATAGAGCCCCTCGTGCGGTCTTCCGAACACCAGGGGATGCGCCTACCTTCCTAAAGCTCCTATGGCTAAGTGAGAGCGATAAAGCCCTATAGTCCGATTGCCTGGTTCGTTGTGCTGAACACCTCCTTCGAAGGACCCAAAACTGGGATAAAGAGTGACCAGGTCTATCCCGAACACCCCTGTACTTCTTACGTGGGGGCAGAAGCCGACGACTGGCCAACTCTCAGGATTAATATATAAAACGGCCGTGCAGGAGGATAAACTTTTATATAACAGGCAATAAATAATATAAATGACCTTGTTCAAACATTACAAAGGACAGCATGATTTGCATTCATGGAAATATAATGTCCTTGGTACATAGCTCCGCTGCAAGGTAGGATCCTTTCAGGACACCCTCATAATATAATTCGGGCTTGCGGTGCTCCTTCCCCTCTGGCGGTCCTTCGGTCATCAGCTTTTCAGCATCCATCTTCCCCCAGTGCACCTTTGCGCGGGCGAAGGCCATTCGCGCACCCTCTATACAGACCGACCGCTTGATGACATCAAGTCGAGGGCAGGCACTCACAAGCCGCTTCACGAGCCCGAAGTAGCTGCTTGGAATCGGCTCGGCGGGCCATAGCCGGATAATCAGATCCTTCATGGCTAGTTCCGCTGCCTTATGCAGTTCGATCAGCTGTTTCAGTTGATCGACAAAAGGCACCGGATAATTCGGTGCCAAATACTGCGACCAGAAGAGCTTATCCGCAGTGTTCCTTTCTTCGGCTCGGTAGAATTGGGCGGCATCCGATATGCTGCGGGGCAGCTCGGCAAATACCCCTGAGAAATCCGAATTCAAAATTAGAAACATGATTTTCTCCTCAAATACTTGCTTTACATGGAAAAAGCCTTACCCGCCGCGATCTTCCTCGCCTCTTGGATCCCCTGCAGGGCGCTTTGGGTTTCCCCCTGGGCATTGCTCGTGGCCTGATGCGCCTTGGTGAGTTCGGATTCTTTCTCCATTAAACTCTGCTCCAAGGTCTCGCATTTCTTCATGGCCTCTTGCAACTCCTGCTCAGCTTCAATAACCCTGGCCTCGTGCTTCTCACGAAGAGCCTGCTCTGTGGTTGACTTTTTCTCGGCCTCGGCCACAGCCTTCTTAAGAGCCTCGACTTCGGTCATCATCCCTAGCGCAAATCATGAAACATATTTTATCATACTGAAAATTCATTCGCAATAAATGCGAACATGACTTGCGCATACCTTGTTTATCTCCCAACTGCATTTTCAACTGGCCAAGTTCTTCTTTGGCCCACTCCAGACTTTGATTCAGTTCGGAGACCTCCGCAGTATGAGAGGCAGCAGCCGCTACAGACGCCTGCTTATAACAGAAGAGAAATAGATGTCATCCAATGAGTCTTCCTGTGAATATGAATTTGATCCTCTGTCCGGTTCTTTCTTTCACCGAACAGTGTATCAGGGGCTACTATCCATACCATGACACTCTTCGAAACCTCATAAAACATACCTCAAAACCTTTTATAAGGCCGATACAGGCTTCATTCAGTCCACTCTCAGCAGACTGAATCTTCTCAATCACCGCACCCATAAGGGCACGGTGTTCATCGACGATGGAAGCGCTCTTCAGTGCCACCAACAAAGCATCCGACACCTCTGGTTGGACAGAGATTGCCGGTGGAATAGGCATGCCCCCTCCAGCTGAGAGAGGCTGCCTGCTTGATTCTGGAGCCGTATTGGTCTCCAGAATTGCATCCGACTGGGAGCCGAATTCAAGATGGCCCCCGCCGTCAGTTCCCATGGGAATTTTCTCCCGCATGTGTCCGGCCCCTGAAGTTTGACCTCCAGGCGCCGCCTTCACGGTCTTTCCCTCTCCTCCTTGGCCGGGGTCCCTCTGGGACGAAGACTCGATGTTATTCACCTGTTTGGAGGAAGGGGCTTTCGGGGGCGTCCCGCTCTCCATAGCATCCGAGCTCAGCGAATCCTCTGATGAGGATTGTTTGGTACGGGACCTCGCCGGACTACAAAAAATATGGCTCAGGTTAAAATATTATGCCATGATGAGTCTGGACGCATAAACGTACTCAGATTCAATATACTCACGAATTCACCAGGGGCTGGGCCCTGGGATCCCATGCCGGGCCGCCGTCGGCGGCTGCAGTAGACTCCTCCGGAAGAGGAGCTTTTCCCCTTTTAGGCGACTCGGCCTCCAAGTGTGCGGAGGCCGTCCTCTTCTTTCTTCCCCCCGCATGGGATTCATCTTCCTCCTCCTCCTCGTCCTCTTCGGAGGCGGAACGGGCATCAGAGCCTTCGGATATTGTGTCCGAAGTGCCGCGACGACGAAGGCCGCCCTGGGTCTTTTTGGCCTCCTTCTCGGCCGTCTTCTTCGGCACCTTGTAAGGCGCCGGGACCAACATCTTCGTCAGAAGTGGGACGGCCGGTTCTTCGGGCAACGGGGCCGGACAATGGATCCACTCCGCCTTCTTCGTCCAGCCCTAGGAGAGTTGTAGAAAACAACATTAAGCACTTCCGTTGGGTTATGCGGATAAAAAGTATGATGACTTACCGAACTTGCAGGGCGGGACAGTTGGTACCCGCTGTCTTCGGCGGAGTCCGGCCATGATTTGCTGGACTTGAAAAGCACCTTCCAGATGTCTTTGTGCGAGGAGCCGAAAAGCTCTCGCAGGGTTTGGTGCTTGGCCGGATCGAATTCCCATAGATTGCAAGTCCGGTGTTGACAAGGCAGGATCCGGCGAACTAACATCACCTGGACTACATTGACAAGTTCAATGTTCTTGTCTCCCATATCTTTAACGCGCGTCTGGAGCACCGACAATTCGTCAGATGAAGACCAGTTCAGGCCCTTCTTGACCCAGGATGTAAGCCGCAGAGGGGCTCTGGATCGAAACTCGGGAGTAGCGGCCCATTCCGTGCCGCGCGGCTCGGTGATGTAAAACCACTGCTGTTGCCACTCCTTGACGGAATCGTTAAAGGTGCCTATTGGCCATGGGACGTTGGGCATCTTGCTCACCATAGTGCCCCCGCACTCGGCGTGCTCGCCGCCCACTACCTTGGGCTTCACATTAAAAATCTTTAGCCATAAGCCGAAGTGTGGCGAGATGCGGAGAAAAGCCTCGCACACGACAATGAATGTCGAGATGTTGAGGAAGGAATTAGGGGACAGATCGTGAAGATCGATCCCATAATAATACATGATGCCGTGAATGAATGGGTGGAGGGGAAACCCTAGCCCGCGGACGAAGTGAGGGAGGAATACAACTCTCTCGTGGGGCTCCGGAGTAGGGACGATCTTTCCCGCCGTCGGGAGACGGTGGCTGATTTTCTTGGCCAGATACCCGGCCTCCTGAAGCTTTTTGATATCCTTCTCCCGGACGGTAGAGGCCATCCACTTGCCTCCTGCTCCGGATCCGGACATTTTCGGAAGGCCTTTGTGGGCAGAGAAGATGAGCGCTTGGGCGCTGGAGCTCGAGCGAAGGGGAATGGATCGGGAAGAAGAAAGCGTGGGTGCGAAAGGGAGTCCTTATCCCCTTATAAAGGCAGCAGGGATTCTGCGCCTCCCCACTTGCCTGGTAAACCCGCTTATTCCCAAAGCGCCGTAATTGATGGCACGATTGGGTTACCCACACCCGTATTGATGAGAATCCCGTGATAAGAGCAACACGATCTCTGCTTCGACAAGACGTGCTAATAAAACTGCCTCGCAACACGTGTAGTGGCAGGCTGGGAAAAACGGTTCATCATGACCAGACCACGGCAAAACATCACGCTATGAAAAGTTTTCAGCAGATTAAGATTTGTGAAAAATATTATACTCTCTACGGTGATATGTGGAATTTATTTTACAGAGCCGGACACGATCCTTGTGTTCAAAATCTTCTATGGAGTATTCGGAGGAGGAACCCACCTTGCAATGCCGAAGACAATCTACGCGCCGGACTCATCGTCATTGAAGCCTGGTTCAGGGGCTACTGAGGGAGTCCTGGATTAGGGGGTCCTCGGACAGCCGGACTATATACTTTAGCCGGACTGTTGGACTATGAAGATACAAGACTCAAGACTTCGTCCCGTGTCCGGATGGGACTCTCCTTTGCGTGGAAGGCAAGCTTGGCAATACGGATATGTAGATCTCCTCCCTTGTAACCGACTCTGTGTAACCCTAGCCCCCTCCGGTGTCTATATAAACCGGAGGGTTTGGTCCGTAGGACAAGAACAATCATAATCATAGGCTAGCTTCTAGGGTTTAGCCTCTATGATCTCATGGTAGATCAACTCTTGTAATACTCATATCATCAAGATCAATCAAGCAGGAAGTAGGGTATTACCTCCATCGAGAGGGCCCGAACCTGGGTAAACATTGTGTCCCCCGCCTCCTGTTACCATCCGCCGTAGACGCACAGTTCGGGACCCCCTACCCGAGATCCACCGGTTTTGACACCGACACCCTCGTGCCCCCGTATATAAAGGAGCAAGGGGGGAGGCCGGCCGGCCCTTGGGGCGCGCCAAGGAGGGGGGGAGTCCTCCTCCTAGTAGGAGTAGGACTCCCCTTTCCTAGTCCAACTAGGAAGAGCGAAGGGGGAAGGAAAGATAGGGAGAGGGAGAGGGAAAGAGGGGCCGCGCCCCCTCCCCTAGAACAATTCGGACTCCTCATGGGAGGGGGCGCGCCACCTCCTGGGCTGCCGCCCTCTCTCTCCCCTCGGGCCCACTAAGGCCCAATACTTCCCCGGGGGGTTCCGGTAACCCCTCCGGCACTCCGGTTTTCTCCGAAATCACCCGGAACACTTCCGAGGTCCGAATATAGTCGTCCAATATATCGATCTTTATGTCTCGACCATTTCGAGACTCCTCATCATGTCCGTGATCATATCCGGGATTCCGAACTACCTTCGGTACATCAAAACACAAAAACTCATAATACTGATCGTCACCGAACTTTAAGCGTGCGGACCCTATGGGTTCGAGAACTATGTAGAGATGACCGAGACACGTCTCCGATCAATAACCAATAGCGGAACCTAGACGCTCATATTGGCTCCCACATATTCTACGAAGATCTTTATCGGTCAAACCGCATAACAACATACGTTGTTCCCTTTGTCATCGGTATGTTACTTGCCCGAGGTTCGATCGTCAGTATCTCAATACCTAGTTCAATCTTGTTACCGGCAAGTCTCTTTACTCGTTCCGTAATACATCATCCCGCAACTAACTCATTAGTTACAATGCTTGCAAGGCTTATAGTGATGTGTATTACCGAGTGGGCCCAGAGATACCTCTCCAACAATCGGAGTGACAAATCCTAATCTCGAAATATGCCAACTCAACAAGTACCTTCGGAGACACCTATAGAGTACCATTATAATCACCCAGTTACGTTGTGACGTTTGGTAGCACACAAAGTGTTCCTCCGGTAAACGGGAGTTGCATAATCTCATAGTCATAGGAACATGTATAAGTCATGAAGAAAGCAATAGCAACATACTAAACGATCAAGTGCTAAGCTAACGGAATGGGTCAAGTCAATCACATCATTCTCCTAATGATATGATCCCGTTAATCAAATGACAACTCATCTCTATGGCTAGGAAACATAACCATCTTTGATCAACGAGCTAGTCAAGTAGAGGCATACTAGTGACACTCTGTTTGTCTATGTATTCACACATGTATCATGTTTCTGGTTAATACAATTCTAGCATGAATAATAAACATTTATCATGATATAAGGAAATAAATAATAACTTTATTATTGCCTCTAGGGCATATTTCCTTCAATCTCCCACTTGCACTAGAGTCAATAATCTAGATTACACAGTAATGATTCTAACACACATGGAGCCTTGGTGCTGATCATGTTTTGCTCGTGGAAGAGGCTTAGTCAATGGGTCTGCAACATTCAGATCCGTATGTATCTTGCAAATCTCTATGTCTCCCACCTAGACTTGATCCCGGATGGAGTTGAAGCGTCTCTTGATGTGCTTGGTTCTCTTGTGAAATCTGGATTCCTTTGCCAAGGCAATTGCACCAATATTGTCACAAAAGATTTTCATTGGACCCGATGCACTAGGTATGACACCTAGATCGGATATGAACTCCTTCATCCAGACTCCTTCATTCGCTACTTCCGAAGCAGCAATGTACTCCGCTTCACATGTAGATCCCGCCACGACGCTTTGTTTAGAACTGCTCCAACTGACAGCTCCACCGTTCAATATAAATACGTATCCGGTTTGCGATTTAGAATCGTCCGGATCAGTGTCAAAGCTTGCATCAACATAACCATTTACGATGAGCTCTTTGTCACCTCCATAAACGAGAAACAAATCCTTAGTCCTTTTCAGGTATTTCAGGATGTTGTTGACCGCTGTCCAGTGATCCACTCCTGGATTACTTTGGTACCTCCCTGCTAAACTAATAGCAAGGCACACATCAGGTCTGGTACACAGCATTGCATACATGATAGAGCCTATGGCTGAAGCATAGGGAACATCTTTCATTTTCTCTCTATCTTCTGCAGTGGTCGGGCATTGAGTCTTACTCAACTTCACACCTTGTAACACAGGCAAGAACCCTTTCTTTGCCTGATCCA
Organism: Triticum aestivum; assembly: GCF_018294505.1. Classification (NCBI taxonomy): domain Eukaryota; kingdom Viridiplantae; phylum Streptophyta; class Magnoliopsida; order Poales; family Poaceae; genus Triticum; species Triticum aestivum. The sequence continues at coordinate 26,149,112 of NC_057805.1, forward strand.
TTTCGAACTTCTTCAAAACTTTGTCAAGGTATGTGCTTTGCGAAAGTCTAATTAAGCGTCTTGATCTATCTCTATAGATCTTGATGCCCAATATGTAAACAGCTTCACCGAGGTCTTTCATTGAAAAACTCTTATTCAAGTATCCTTTTATGCTATCCAGAAATTATACATCATTTCCAATCAACAATATGTCATCCACATATAATATTAGAAATGCTACAGAGCTCCCACTCACTTTCTTGTAAATACAGGCTTCTCCAAAAGTCTGTATAAAACCATATGCTTTGATCACACCATCAAAACGTTTATTCCAACTCCGAGAGGCTTGCACCAGTTCATAAATGGATCGGTGGAGCTTGCACACTTTGTTAGCACCCTTTGGATCGATAAAACCTTCAGGTTGCATCATATACAACTCTTCTTCCAGAAATCCATTCAGGAATGCAGTATTTACATCCAATTGCCAAATTTCATAATCATAAAATGCGACAATTGCTAACATGATTCGGACGGACTTAAGCATCGCTACGGGTGAGAAGGTCTCATCATAGTCAACTCCTTGAACTTGTCGAAAACCTTTCGCAACAAGTCGAGATTTGTAGATAGTAACATTACCGTCAGCGTCAGTCTTGTTCTTGAAGATCCATTTATTCTCTATGGCTTACCGATCATCGGGCAAGTCAACCAAAGTCCACACTTTGTTCTCATACATGGATCCCATCTCAGATTTCATGGCTTCAAGCCATTTTGCGGAATCTGGGCTCATCATCGCTTCCTCATAGTTCGTAGGTTCGTCATGGTCTAGTAACATGACCTCCAGAACAGGATTACCATACCACTCTGGTGCGGATCTTACTCTGGTTGACCTACGAGGTTCAGTAGTAACTTGATCTGAAGTTTCATGATCATCATTATTAACTTCCTCACTAATTGGTGTAGGTGTCACAGGAACCGGTTTCTGTGATGAACTACTTTCCAATAAGGGAGCAGGTACAGTTACCTCATCTAGTTCTACTTTCCTCCCACTCACTTCTTTCGAGAGAAACTCATTCTCTATAAAGGATCAAAATTTAGCAACAAAAGTGTTGCCTTCGGATCTGTGATAGAAGGTGTACCCAACAGTCTCCTTTGGGTATCCTATGAAGACACATTTCTCCGATTTGGGTTCGAGCTTATCAGGTTGAAGCTTTTTCACATAAGCATCGCAGCCCCAAACTTTAAGAAATGACAACTTTGGTTTCTTGCCAAACCATAGTTCATAAGGCGTCGTCTCAACGGATTTAGATGGTGCCCTATTTAACGTGAATGCAGCCGTCTCTAAAGCATAACCCCAAAATGATAGCGGTAAATCAGTAAGAGACATCATAGATCGTACCATATCTAGTAAAGTACGATTACGACGTTCGGACACACCATTACGCTGTGGTGTTCTGGGTGGCGTGAGTTGCGAAACTATTCCGCATTGTTTCAAATGAAGATCAAACTCGTAACTCAAATATTCTCCTCCACGATCAGATCGTAGAAACTTTATTTTCTTGTTACGATGATTTTCCACTTCACTCTGAAATTCTTTGAACTTTTCAAATGTTCCAGACTTATGTTTCATTAAGTAGATATACCCATATCTGCTTAAATCATGTGTGAAGGTGAGAAAATAACGATACCCGCCGCGAGCCTCAATATTCATCGGACCACATACATCAGTATGTATGATCTCCAACAAATCTGTTGCTCGCTCCATTGTTCCGGAGAATGGCGTTTTAGTCATCTTGCCCATGAGGCATGGTTCGCAAGTACCAAGAGATTCATAATCAAGTGATTCCAAAAGTCCATTAGTATGGAGTTTCTTCATGCGCTTTACACCAATATGACCTAAACGGCAGTGCCACAAATAAGTTGCACTATCATTATCAACTCTGCATGTTTTGGCTTCAATATTATGAATATGTGTATCACTACTATCGAGATTCAATAAAAATAGACCACTCTTCAAGGGTGCATGACCATAAAAGATATTACTCATATAAATAGAACAACCATTATTCTCTGATTTAAATGAATAACCGTCTCGCATCAAACAAGATCCAGATATAATGTTCATGCTTAACGCTGGCACCAAATAACAATTATTTAGGTCTAAAACTAATCCCGGAGGTAGATGTAGAGGTGGCATGCCGACGGCGACCACATCGACTTTGGAACCATTTCCCACGCGCATCGTCACCTCGTCCTTAGCCAATCTTGGCTTAATCCGTAGTCCCTGTTTCGAGTTGCAAATATTAGCAACAGTACCAGTATCAAATACCCAGGTGCTACTGCGAGCTTTAGTAAGGTACACATCAATAACATGTATATCACATATACCTTTGTTCACCTTGCCATCCTTCTTATCCACCAAATACTTGGGGCAGTTCCACTTCCAGTGACCAGTCTGTTTGCAGTAGAAGCACTCAGTCTCAGGTTTAGGTCCAGACTTGGGTTTCTTCTCCTGAGCAGCAACTTGTTTGCTGTTCTTCTTGAAGTTGCCCTTCTTCTTCCCTTTACCCTTTTTCTTGAAACTGGTGGTCTTGTTGACCATCAACACTTGATGCTCCTTCTTGATTTCTACCTCCACAGCTTTTAGCATCGTGAAGAGCTCGGGAATTGTCTTATCCATCCCTTGCATATTATACTTCATCACGAAGCTCTTGTAGCTTGGTGGCAGTGATTGAAGAATTCTGTCAATAACACTATCATCCAGAAGATTAACTCCCAGTTGAATCAAGTGATTGTTATACCCAGACATTCTGAGTATATGCTCACTGACAGAACTATTCTCCTTCATCTTGCAGCTGTAGAACTTATTGGAGACTCCATATCTCTCAATCCAGACATTTGCTTGAAATATTAACTTCAATTCCTGGAACATCTCATATGCTCCATGATGTTCAAAACGTCGTTGAAGTCCTGGTTCTAAGCCGTAAAGCATGGCACACTGAACTATCGAGTAGTCATCAGCTTTGCTCTGCCTGACGTTCATAACATCTGGTGTTGCTCCTGCAGCAGGCCTGGCACCTAGCGGTGCTTCCAGGACGTAATTCTTCTGTGCAGCAATGAGGATAATTCTCAAGTTACGGACCCAGTCCGTGTAATTGCTACCATCATCTTTCAACTTTGCTTTCTCAAGGAACGCATTAAAATTCAACGGAACAACAACACAGACCATCTATCTACAACAACATGGACAAGCAAAATACTATCAGGTACTAAGTTCATGATAAATTAAAGTTCAATTAATCATATTACTTAAGACTCCCACTTAGATAGACATCCCTCTAATCATCTAAGTGATCACCTGATCCAAATCAGCTAAACCATGTCCGATCATCACATGAGATGGAGTACTTTTCAATGGTGAACATCACTATGTTGATCATATCTTCTATATGATTCACGCTCGACCTTTCGGTCTCAGTGTTCCGAGGCCATATCTGCATATGCTAGGCTCGTCAAGTTTAACCTGAGTATTCCGCGTGTGAAAAACTTACTTGCACCCGTTGTATTTGAACGTAGAGCTTATCACACCCGATCATCACGTGGTGTCTCAGCACGAAGAACTTTCACAACGGTGCATACTCGGGGAGAACACTTATACCTTGAAATTTAGTGAGAGATCGTCTTATAATGCTACCGCCGAACTAAGCAAAATAAGATGCATAAAAGATAAACATCACATGCAATCAATATAAGTGATATGATATGGCCATCATCATCTTGTGCTTGTGATCTCCATCTTCGAAGCACCGTCATGATCACCATCGTCACCGGCGCGACACCTTGATCTCCATCGTAGCATCGTTGTCGTCTCGCCGACTATTGCTTCTACGACTATCGCTACCGCTTAGTGATAAAGTAAAGCATTACAGGGCGATTGCATTGCATACAATAAGGCGACAACCATATGGCTCCTGCCAGTTGCCGATAACTCGGTTACAAAACATGATCATCTCATACAATAAAATATATCATCATGTCTTGACCATATCACATCACAACATGCCCTGCAAAAACAAGTTAGACGTCCTCTACTTTGTTGTTGCAAGTTTTACGTGGCTGCTACGGGCTGAGCAAGAACCGTTCTTACCTATGCATCAAAACCACAATGATAGTTCGTCAAGTTAGTGTTGTTTTAACCTTCTCAAGGACCGGGCGTAGCCACCCTCGGTTCAACTAAAGTTGGAGAAACTGACACCCGCCAGCCACCTATGTGCAAAGCACGTCGGTAGAACCAGTCTCGTGTAAGCGTACGCGTAATGTCTGTCCGGGCCGCTTCATCCAACAATACTGCCGAACCAAAGTATGACATGCTAGTAAGCAGTATGACTTGTATCGCCCACAACTCACTTGTGTTCTACTCATGCATATAACATCTACGCATAAACCTGGCTCGGATGCCACTGTTGGGGAACATAGTAATTTCAAAAAAATCCTACGCACACGCAAGATCATGGTGATGCATAGCGACGAGAGGGGAGAGTATCGTCCACGTACCCTCGTAGACCGAAAACGGAAGCGTTAGCACAACGCGGTTGATGTAGTCGTACGTCTTCATGATCCGACCGATCAAGTACCGAACGTATGGCACCTCCGAGTTTAGCACACGTTCAGCTCGATGACGTCCCGCGAACTCCGATCCAGCAGAGCTTCTAGGGAGAGTTCCGTCAGCACGACGGCGTGATGACGGTAATGATGTTGCTACCGACGCAGGGCTTCGCCTAAGCACCGCTACAATATGACCGAGGTGGAATATGGTGGAGGGGGGCACCGCACACGGCTGGGAGAGATCAACAGATCAACTTGTGTCTAGAGGTGCCCCCCTGCCCCCGTATATAAAGGAGCAAGGGGGGAGTCCGGCCGGCCCTTGGGGCGCGCCAAGGGAGGGGGAGTCCTCCTCCTAGTAGGAGTAGGACTCCCCTTTCCTAGTCCAACTAGGAAGAGGGAATGGGGAAGGAAAGAGAGGGAGAGGGAGAGGGAAAGAGGGGCCGCGCCCCCCTCCCCTAGTCCAATTCCGACTCCTCATGGGAGGGGGCGCGCCACCTCCTGGTCTGCTGCCCTCTCTCTCCCCTCAGGCCCACTAAGGCCCAATACTTCCCCAGGGGATTCCGGTAACCCCTCCGGCACTCCGGTTTTCTCCGGAATCACCCGGAACACTTCCGGTGTCCGAATATAGTCGTCCAATATATCGATCTTTACGTCTCGACCATTTTGAGACTCCTCGTCATGTCCGTGATCATATCCGGGATTCTGAACTACCTTCGGTACATCAAAACACAAAAACTCATAATACCGATCGTCACCGAACTTTAAGCGTGCGGACCCTACGGGTTCGAGAACTATGTAGACATGACCGAGACACGTCTCCGGTCAATAACCAATAGCGGAACCTAGATGCTCATATTGGCTCCCACATATTCTACGAAGATCTTTATCGGTCAAACCGCATAACAACATACGTTGTTCCCTTTGTCATCGGTATGTTACTTGCCCGAGGTTCGATCGTCGGTATCTCAATACCTAGTTCAATCTCGTTACCAGAAAGTCTCTTTACTCGTTCTGTAATACATCATCCCGCAACTAACTCATTAGTTACAATGCTTGCAAGGCTTATAGTGATGTGTATTACCGAGTGGGCCCAGAGATACCTCTCCGACAATCGGAGTGACAAATCCTAATCTCTAAATATGCCAACTCAACAAGTACCTTCGGAGACACCTGTAGAGTACCTTTATAATCACCCAGTTACATTGTGACGTTTGGTAGCACACAAAGTGTTCCTCTGGTAAACGGGAGTTGCATAATCTCATAGTCATAGGAACATGTATAAGTCATGAAGAAAGCAATAGCAACATACTAAATGATCAAGTGCTAAGCTAACGGAATGGGTCAAGTCAATCACATCATTCTCCTAATGATGTGATCTCGTTAATCAAATGAAAACTCATGTCTATGGCTAGGAAACATAACCATCTTTGATCAATGAGCTAGTCAAGTAGAGGCATACTAGTGACACTCTGTTTGTCTATGTATTCACACATGTATCATGTTTCCGGTTAATACAATTCTAGCATGAATAATAAACATTTATCATGATATAAGGAAATAAATAATAACTTTATTATTGCCACCAGGGCATATTTCCTTAATAAAGGCAGTGGAGGTAGAAATCAAAAAGGAGCATCAAGTGTTGATGGTCAACAAGACCACCAGTTTCAAGAAAAAGGGTAAAGGGAAGAAGAAGGGGAACTTCAAGAAGAACGGCAAACAAGTTGCTGCTCAGGAGAAGAAACCCAAGTCTGGACCTAAGCCTGAGACTGAGTGCTTCTACTGCAAAGGGACTGGTCACTGGAAGCAGAACTGCCCCAAGTATTTGGCGGATAAGAAGGATGGCAAGGTGAACAAAGGTATATGTGATATACATGTTATTGATGTGTACCTTACTAAAGCTCGCAGTAGCACCTGGGTATTTGATACTGGTTCTGTTGCTAATATTTGCAACTCGAAACAGGGACTACGGATTAAGCAAAGATTGGCTAAGGACGAGGTGATGATGCGCGTGGGAAATGGTTCCCAAGTCGATGTGATCGCCGTCGGCACGCTACCTTTACATCTACCTTCGGGATTAGTTTTAGACCTAAATAATTGTTATTTGGTGCCAGCGTTGAGCATGAACATTATATCTGGATCTTGTTTGATGTGAGACGGTTATTCATTTAAATCTGAGAATAATGGTTGTTCTATTTATATGAGTAATATCATGCACCCTTGAAGAGTGGTCTATTTTTATTGAATCTCGATAGTAGTAATACACATATTCATAATGTTGAAGCCAAAAGATGCAGATTTGATAATGATAGTGCAACTTATTTGTGGCACTGCCGTTTGGGTCATATTGGTGTAAAGCGCATGAAGAAACTCCATACTGATGGACTTTTGGAATCACTTGATTATGAATCACTTGGTACCTGCGAACCATGCCTCATGGGCAAGATGACTAAAACGCCGTTCTCCGGAACAATGGAGCGAGCAACAGATTTGTTGGAGATCATACATACTGATGTATGTGGTCCGATGAATATTGAGGCTCACGGCGGGTATCGTTATTTTCTCACCTTCACACATGATTTAAGCAGATATGGGTATATCTACTTAATGAAACATAAGTCTGGAACATTTGAAAAGTTCAAAGAATTTCAGAGTGAAGTGGAAAATCATCGTAACAAGAAAATAAAGTTTCTACGATCTGATCGTGGAGGAGAATATTTGAGTTACGAGTTTGATCTTCATTTGAAACAATGCGGAATAGTTTCGCAACTCACGCCACCCAGAACACCACAGCGTAATGGTGTGTCCGAACGTCGTAATCGTACTTTACTAGATATGGTACGATCTATGATGTCTCTTACTGATTTACCGCTATCGTTTTGGGGTTATGCTTTAGAGACAGCTGCATTCACATTAAATAGGGCACCATCTAAATCCGTTGAGACGACACCTTATGAACTATGGTTTGGCAAGAAACCAAAGTTGTCGTTTCTTAAAGTTTGGGGCTGTGATGCTTATGTGAAAAAGCTTCAACCTGATAAGCTCGAACCCAAATCGGAGAAATGTGTCTTCATAAGATACCCAAAGGAGACCGTTGGGTACACCTTCTATCACAGATCCAAAGGCAAGAGATTCGTTGCTAAGAATGGATCCGTTCTTGAGAAGGAGTTTCTCTCGAAAGAAGTGAGTGGGAGAAAAGTAGAACTTGATGAGGTAACTGTACCTTCCCCCTTATTGGAAAGTAGTTCATCACAGAAACCGTTTTCCGTGCCACCTACACCAATTAGTGAGGAAGCTAATGATATTGATCAAGAAACTTCGGATCAAGTTGCTACCGAACCTCGTAGGTCAACCAGAGTAAGATCCGCACTAGAGTGGTATGGTAATCCTGTTCTGGAGGTCCTGTTACTTGACCATGGCGAACCTACGAACTATGAGGAAGCGATGATGAGCCCAGATTCCGCGAAATGGCTTGAGGCCATGAAATCTGAGATGGGATCCATGTATGAGAACAAAGTGTGGACTTTGGTTGACTTGCCTGATGATCGGCAAGCCATCGAGAATAAATGGATCTTCAAGAACAAGACTGACGTTGACGGTAATGTTACTGTCTACAAAGCTCGACTTGTTGCGAAAGGTTTTCGACAAGTTCAAGGAGTTGACTACAATGAGACTTTCTCACCCGTAGCGATGCTTAAGTCCGTCTGAATCATGTTAGCAATTGCCACATTTTATGATTATGAAATTTGGCAAATGGATGTCAAAACTGCATTCCCGAATAGATTTCTAGAAGAAGAGTTGTATATGATGCAACCAGAAGGTTTTGTCGATCCAAAAGGTGCTAACAAAGTGTGCAAGCTCCAGCGATCCATTTATGGACTGGTGCAAGCCTCTCGGAGTTGGAATAAACGTTTTGATAGTGTGATCAAAGCATATGGTTTTATACAGACTTTTGGAGAAGCCTGAATTTACAAGAAAGTGAGTGGGAGCTCTGTAGCATTTCTAATATTATATGTGGATGACATATTGTTGATTGGAAATGATATATAATTTTTGTGATAGCATAAAAGGATACTTGAATAAGAGTTTTTCAATGAAAGACCTCGGTGAAGCTGCTTATATATTGGGCATCAAGATCTATAGAGATAGATCAAGACGCTTAATTGGACTTTCACAAAGCACATACCTTGATAAAGTTTTGAAAAAGTTCAAAATGGATCAAGCAAAGAAAGGGTTCTTGCCTGTATTACAAGGTGTGAAGTTGAGTCAGACTCAATGCCCGACCACTGCAGAAGATAGAGAGAAAATGAAAAGTGTTCCCTATGCTTCAGCCATAGGCTCTATCATGTATGCAATCTGGTGTACTAGACCTGATGTGTGCCTTGCTATAAGTTTAGCAGGGAGGTACCAAAGTAATCCAGGAGTGGATCACTTGACATCGGTCAAGAACATCCTTAAATACCTGAAAAGGACTAAGGATATGTTTCTCGTTTATGGAGGTGACAAAGAGCTCATCATAAATGGTTACGTCAATGCAAGCTTTGACACTGATCCGGATGACTCTAAGTCACAAACCGGATACGTATTTATATTGAACGGTGGAGCTGTCAGTTGGTGCAGTTCTAAGCAAAGCGTTATGGTGGGATCTACATGTGAAGCGGAGTACAAGCTGCTTCGGAAGCAGCAAATGAAGGAGTCTGGATGAAGGAGTTCATATCCGATCTAGGTGTCATACCTAGTGCATCGGGTCCAATGAAAATCTTTTGTGACAATACTGGTGCAATTGCCTTGGCAAAGGAATCCAGATTTCACAAGAGAACCAAGCATATCAAGAGATGCTTCAATTCCATCCGCAATCAAGTCAAGGAGGGAGACATAGAGATTTGCAAAATACATACGGATCTGAATGTTGCAGATCCGTTGACTAAGCCTCTCTCACGAGCAAAACATGATCAGCACCAAGACTCCATGGGTGTTAGAATCATTACTGTGTAATCTAGATTATTGACTCTAGTGCAAGTGGGAGACTGAAGGAAATATGCCCTAGAGGCGATAATAAAGTTATTATTTATTTCCTTATTTCCTGATAAATGTTTATTATTCATGCTAGAATTGTATTAACCGGAAACATAATACATGTGTGAATACATAGACAAATAGAGTGTCACTAGTATGCCTGTACTTGACTAGCTCGTTGATCAAAGATGGTTAAGTTTCCTAACCATAGACATGAGTTGTCATTTGATAAACGGGACCACATCATTAGGAGAATGATGTGATTGACTTGACCCATTCCGTTAGCTTAGCACTTGATCATTTTAGTTTATCGCTATTGCTTTCTCCATGACTTATACATGTTCCTATGACTATGAGATTATGCAACTCCCGATTACCGGAGGAACACTTTGTGTGCTACCAAACGTCACAACGTAACTGGGTGAGTATAAAGGTGCTCTATAGGTGTCTCCGATGGTACTTGTTGAGTTGGCATAGATCGAGACTAGGATTTGTCACTCCAATTGTCAAAGAGGTATCTCTGGGCCCTCTCGGTAATGCACATCACTATAAGCCTTGCAAGCAATGTGACTAATGAGTTAGTTGCGGGATGATGCATTACGGAACGAGTAAAGAGACTTGCCGGTAACAAGATTGAGCTAGGTATTGAGATACCGACGATCGAATCTCGGGCAAGTAACATACCGATGACAAAGGGAACAACGTATGTAGTTATACGGTTTGACCGATAAAGATCTTCGTAGAATATGTAGGAACCAATATGAGCATCCAGGTTCTGCTATTGGTTATTGACCAGAGACATGTCTCGGTCATGTCTACATAGTTCTCGAACCCGTAGGGTCCGCACGCTTAACGTTCGGTGACGATCGGTATTATGAGTTTATGTGTTTTGATGTACCGAAGATAGTTCGGAGTCCCGGATGTGATCACGGACATGACGAGGAGTCTCGAAATAGTCGAGACATAAATATTGATATATTGGACGACTATATTCGGACACCGGAAGTGTTCCGGGTGGTTTCGGAGAAAACCGGAGTGCCGGAGGTTACCTGAACCCCCCGGGGAAGTATTGAGCCTTAGTGGGCCTTAGGGGAGAGAGAGGGCAGCAGCCCAGGAGGTGGCGCCCCCCCAAGGGGAGTCTGAATTGGACTTGGAGAGGGGGGCGCGGCCCCTCTTTCCCTCTCCCTCTCCCTCTCCCTCTCTTTCCTTCCCCCTTCCCTCTTCCTAGTTGGACTAGGAAAGGGGAGTCCTACTCCTACTAGGAAGAGGACTCCCCCCTCCTTGGCGCGCCCCAAGGGCCGGCCGGCCTCCCCCCTTGCTCCTTTATATACGGTGGCAAGGGGGCACCCTAGGACACACAAGTTGATTATTCCAAGCTGTGTGCAGTGCCCCCCTCCACCATATTCCACCTCGGTCATATTGTAGCAGTGCTTAGGCGAAGCCCTGCGTCGGTAGCAACATCATCACCGTCACCACGCCGTCGTGCTGACGGAACTCTCCCTCGAAGCTCTACTGGATCGTGAGTTCGTGGGACGTCACCGAGCTGAACGTGTGCAGTCCGCGGAGGTGCCGTACCTTCGGTGCTAGGATCGGTCGATCGTGAAGACGTACGACTACATCAACCGCGTTGTCATAACGCTTCCGCTTACGGTCTACGAGGGTACGTAGACAACACTCTCCCCTCTCGTTGCTATGCATCACCATGATCTTGCGTGTGCGTAGGAATTTTTTTGAAATTACTACGTTCCCCAACAGGAGATGCATAGCAACGAGCGGGGAGAGTATGTCCACGTACCCTCGTAGACCGAAAGCGGAAGCGTCTAGTAACGCGATTGATCTTGTCAAACGTCTTCGCGATCCAACCGAACGAAGCACCGAACGTACGGCACCTCCGCGTTCAGCACACGTTCAACTCGATGATGTCCCTCGATCTCTTGATCCAGTTGAGGACGAGGGAGAGTTTCGCCAGCACAACGGCGTGGCGACGGTGATGGTGAAATTACTGGCGCGGGGCTTCGCCTAAGCTCTACGACAATATGACCGAGGTGTGTAACTGTGGAGGGGGGCACCGCACACGGCTAAGAGAAGACTTGGTGTGTCTTTGGGGTGCCCCCTCCCATGTATATAAAGGGGGGAGGAGAGGTGGCCGACCCAAGGGGGGCCGCGCCCTGGGTGGGAGTCCTACTTGTACTCCCGGTCCAAGTAGGATTCGCCCCCCTTTCCTATTCCCACTAGGAGAAGGAGGGAAGGAGGAGGAGGAGAGAAGGAAAGGGGGGCCACCCCCCAACCCTAGTCCAAATCGGTTTGGGCTTGGGGGGCGCCACCACCTGGCCGCCGCCTCCTCTCTCCACTAGGTCCAATGAAGGCCCATTAACTCCCCGGGGCGGGGGGGGGGGGGGGGGGTTCCGGTAAACCCCGGTACTCCGGAAAATGTCTGAACCTTTCCGAAACCATTCCGGTGTCCAAACACAACCTTCCAATATATCAATCTTTATGTCTCGACTATTTTGAGACTCCTCGTCTTGTCCGTGATCTCATCCGAGACTCCAAACAAACTTCGGTACATCACATCACATAACTCATAATACAAATTGTCATCGAACGTTAAGCGTGCGGACCCTACGGGTTCGAGAACTATGTAGACATGACCGAGACACATCTCCTGTCAATAACCAATAGCGAAACCTGGATGCTCATATTGGCTCCTACATATTCTACGAAGATCTTTATCGGTCAAACCGCATAACAACATACATTGTTCCCTTTGTCATCGGTATGTTACTTGCCCGAGATTCGATCGTAGGTATCATCATACCTAGTTCAATCTCGTTACCGGCAAGTCTCTTTACTCATTCCGTAATGCATCATCCCGCAACTAACTCATTAGTCAGATTGCTTGCAAGGCTTATAGTGATGTGCATTATCGAGAGGGCCCAGAGATACCTCTCCGATACTTGGAGTGACAAATCCTAATCTCGATCTATGCCAACTCAACAAACACCATCAGAGACACCTGTAGAGCATCTTTATAATCACCCAGTTACATTGTGATGTTTGATAGCACAGAAGGTGATCCTCCGGTATTCGGGAGTTGCACAATCTCATAGTCAGAGGAACATGTATAAGTCATGATGAAAGCATTAGCAATAAAACTAAGCGATCATTTGTGCTAAGCTAACGGATGGGTCTTGTCCATCACATCATTCTATAATGATCTGATCTCGTTCATCAAATTACAACACATGTCTATGGTCAGGAAACTTAACCATCTTTGATTAACGAGCTAGTCTAGTAGAGGCATACTAGGGACACTCTGTTTGTCTATGTATTCACACATGTACTAAGTTTCCGGTTAATACATTTCTAGCATGAATAATAAACATTTATCATTATATAAGGAAATATAAATAACAACTTTATTATTTCCTCTAGGACATATTTCCTTCAAAAACTGCATTCCTTAATGGATTTATTAAAGAAGAGTTGTATATGATGCAACCAGAAGGTTTTGTCGATCCTAAAGGTGCTAACAAAGTGTGCAAGCTCCAGCGATCCATTTATGGACTGGTGCAAACATCTCAGAGTTGGAATATACGCTTTGATGAGTTGATCAAAGCATATAGTTTTATACAGACTTGCAGTGAAGCCTGTATTTACAAGAAAGTGAGTGGGAGCACTACAACCTTTTCGATAAGTATATTTGAATGACATATTGTTGATCAGAAATGATGTAGAATTTTCTGGAAAGCATAAAGGAGTGTTTGAAAGGAGTTTTTCAAAGAAAGACCTCGGTGAAGCTGCTTACATATTGAGCATCAAGATCTATAGAGATAGATCAAGACGCTTGATAAGTTTTTTCATTGAGTACATACATTGACAAGTTTTTGAAGTAGTTCAAAATGGAATAGTCAAACAAAGAGTTCTTGCCTGTGTTGCAAGGTGTGAAGTTGAGTAAAGACTCAAAACCCGACCACGGCAGAAAATAGAAAGAGAATGAAAAGTCATTCCCTATGCGTCAGTCATAGGTTCTATAAAGTATGCTATGTTGTGTACCAGACCTATTGTGTAGCTCACCATGAGTTTGACAAGAGGGTACAATAGTGATCCAGGAGTGGATCACTGGACAACGGTCAAAGTTACCCTTAGTGGAATAAGGATATGTTTCTCTGTTATGGAGGTGACAAAAAGTTCGTCGTAAAGGGTTACGTCGGTGCAAGCTTTGACACTGATCTGGATGACTCTAAGTCTCAAATCTGGATACATATTGAAAGTGGGAGCAATTAGCTAGAGTAGCTCCATGCAGAGCATTGTAGACATAGAAATTTGCAAAATACATACGGATCTGAATGTGGCAGACCCGTAGACTAAAACTTCTCTCACAAGCAAAACTGTTGTAAATATGCCCTAGAGGCAATAATAAAATGGTTATTATTATATTTCCTTGTTCATGATAATTGTCTATTATTCATGCTATAATTGTGTTATCCGGAAATCGTAATACATGTGTGAATACATAGACCACAACATGTCCCTAGTGAGCCTCTAGTTGACTAGCTCGTTGATCAACGGATAGTCATGGTTTCCTGACTATGGACATTGGATGTCATTGATAACGGGATCACATCATTAGGAGAATGATGTGATGGACAAGACCCAATCCTAAGCATAGCACAAAGATCGTGTAGTTCGTTTGCTAGAGCCTTTTCAATGTCAAGTATCATTTCCTTAGACCATGAGATCGTGCAACTCCCGGATTCCGTAGGAGTGCTTTGGGTGTGCCAAACGTCACAACGTAATTGGGTGACTATAAAGGTGCACTACGGGTATCTCCGAAAGTGTCTGTTGGGTTGGCACGGATCGAGACTGGGATTTGTCACTCCGTATGACGGAGAGGTATCTCTGGGCCCACTCGGTAATGCATCATCATAATGAGCTCAATGTGACTAAGGAGTTAGTCATGGGATCATGCATTACAGTATGAGTAAAGTGACTTGCCGGTAACGAGATTGAACAAGGATTGGGATACCGACGATCGAATCTCGGGCAAGTAACGTACCGATTGACAAAGGGAATTGTATACGGGATTGATTGAATCCTCAACATCGTGGTTCATCCGATGAGATCATCGTGGAACATGTGGGAGCCAACATGGGTATCCAGATCCCGCTGTTGGTTATTGACCGGAGAGGCGTCTCGGTCATGTCTCCATGTCTCCCGAACCCGTAGGGTCTACACACTTAAGGTTCGGTGACGCTAGGGTTGTAGAGATATTAGTATGCGGAAACCCAAAAGTTGTTCGGAGTCCTGGATGAGATCCCGGACGTCACGAGGAGTTCCGAAATGGTCCGGAGGTGAAGAATTATATATAGCAAGTCCAGTTTCGGCCACCGGGAAAGTTTCGGGGGTTATCGGTATTGTACCGGGACCACCGGAAGGGTCCCGGGGGTCCACCGGGTGGGGCCACCTATCCCGGAGGGCCCCATGGGCTGAAGTGGGAGGGGAACCAGCCCCTGGTGGGCTGGTGCGCCCCCCATGGGCCTCCCCCCTGCGCCTAGGGTTGGAAACCCTGGGGGTGGGGGGCGCCCCACCTGACTTGGGGGGAAGTTCCCCCCCTGGCCGCCGCCCCCCTGTAGATGGGATCCCAGGGGCCGGCGCCCCCCCAGGGGGCCTATATAAAGGGGGGAGGGAGGGCTGCTGTACCCTAGCCCCTGGCGCCTCCCTCTCCCTTCCGTGACACCTCTCTCTCCCGCTTGCGCTTGGCGAAGCCCTGCCGGGATCCCCGCTACTTCCACCACCACGCCGTCGTGCTGCTGGATCTCCATCAACCTCTCCTTCCCCCTTGCTGGATCAAGAAGGAGGAGACGTCGCTGCTCTGTACGTGTGTTGAACGCGGAGGTGCCATCCGTTCGGCACTCAGTCATCGGTAATTTGGATCACGACGAGTACGACTCCATCAACCCCGTTCACTTGAACGCTTCCGCTCGTGATCTACAAGGGTATGTAGATGCACTCCTTTCCCCTCGTTGCTAGTAAACTCCATAGATGGATCTTGGTGATGCGTAGAAAATTTTAAAATTCTGCAACGATCCCCAACAGTGGCATCATGAGCCAGGCCTATGCGTAGTTACTATGCACGAGTAGAACACAAAGCAGTTGTGGGCGTAGATGTTGTCAATTTTACTTGCCACTACTAGTCTTATCTTGTTTCGGCGGTATTGTGGGATGAAGCGGCCCGGACCGACCTTACACGTACGCTTACGTGAGACAGGTTCCACCGACTGACATGCACTAGTTGCATAAGGTGGCTAGCGGGTGTCTGTCTCTCCCACTTTAGTCGGAACGGATTCGATGAAAAGGGTCCTTATGAAGGGTAAATAGAAATTGGCATATCACGTTGTGGTTTTACGTAGGTAAGAAACGTTCTTGCTAGAAACCTATAGAAGCCACGAAAAACTTGCAACAACAATTAGAGGACGTCTAACTTGTTTTTGCAGCATGTGCCTTGTGATGTGATATGGCCAAAAGATGTGATGAACGATATATGTGATGTATGAGATTGATCATATTCTTGTAATAGGAATCACGACTTGCATGTCGATGAGTATGACAACCGGCAGGAGCCATAGGAGTTGTCTTTATTTTTTGTATGACCTGCGTGTCATTGAATAACGCCATGTAAATTACTTTACTTTATTGCTAAACGCGTTAGCCATAGAAGTAGAAGTAATCGTTGGCGTGACAACTTCATGAAGACACAATGATGGAGATCATGATGATGGACATCATGGTGTCATGCCGGTGACGAAGATGATCATGGCGCCCCGAAGATGGAGATCAAAGGAGCAGAATGATATTGGCCATATCATGTCACTATTTGATTGCATGTGATGTTTATCATGTTTTGCATCTTATTTGCTTAGAACGACGGTAGTAAGTAAGATGATCCCATATAATAATTTCAAGAAAGTGTTCCCCCTAACTATGCACCGTTGCGAAGGTTCGTTGTTTCGAAGCACCACATGATGATCGGGTGTGATAGATTCTAACGTTCGCATACAACGGGTGTTGACGAGCCTAGCATGTACAGACATGGCCTCGGAACACACGCAATACACTTAGGTTGACTTGACGAGCCTAGCATGTACAGACATGGCCTCGGAACACGGAAGACCGAAAGGTCGAGCATGAGTCGTATAGAAGATACGATCAACATGGAGATGTTCACCGATCTTGACTAGTCCGTCCCACGTGATGATCGGACACGGCCTAGTTAACTCGGATCATGTTTCACTTAGATGACTGGAGGGATGTCTATCTGAGTGGGAGTTCATTGAATAATTTGATTAGATGAACTTAATTATCATGAACTTAGTCTAAAATCTTTACAATATGTCTTGTAGATCAAATGGCCCACGTTGCCCTCAACTTCAACGCGTTCCTAGAGAAAACCAAGCTGAAAGATGATGGCAGCAACTATACGGACTGGGTCCGGAACCTGAGGATCATCCTCATAGCTGCCAAGAAAGATTATGTCCTAGAAGCACCGCTAGGTGAAGCACCCATCCCAGAGAACCAAGACGTTATGAACGCTTGGCAATCACGTGCTGATGATTACTCCCTCGTTCAGTGCAGCATGCTTTACAGCTTAGAACCGGGGCTCCAAAAGCGTTTTGAGAAACATGGAGTATATGAGATGTTCGAAGAGCTGAAAATGGTTTTCCAAGCTCATGCCCGGGTTGAGAGATATGAAGTCTCCAACAAGTTCTTCAGTTGTAAAATGGAGGAAAATAGTTCTGTCAGTGAGCACATACTCAGAATGTCTGGGTTACACAACCGCTTGTCTCAGCTGGGAGTTAATCTCCCGGATGACGCGGTCATTGACAGAATCCTTCAGTCGCATCCACCAAGCTACAAGAGCTTTGTGATGAACCTCAATATGCAGGGGATGGAAAAGACCATTCCTGAGGTATATTCAATGCTGAAATCAGCGGAGGTGGAGATCAAAAAGGAACATCAAGTGTTGATGGTGAATAAAACCACTAAGTTCAAGAAAGGCAAGGGCAAGAAGAACTTCAAGAAGGACGGCAAGGGAGTTGCCGCGCCCGGTAAGCCAGTTGCCGGGAAGAAGTCAAAGAATGGACCCAAGCCTAAGACTGAGTGCTTTTATTGCAAGGGAAGTGGTCACTGGAAGCGGAACTGCCCCAAATACTTAGCAGACAAGAAGGCCGGCAACACCAAAGGTATATGTGATATACATGTAATTGATGCGTACCTTACCAGTACTCGTAGTAGCTCCTGGGTATTTGATACCGGTGCGGTTGCTCATATTTGTAACTCAAAACAGGAGCTGCGGAATAAGCAGAGACTGGCGAAGGACGAGGTGACGATGCGCGTCGGGAATGGTTCCAAGGTCGATGTGATCGCCGTCGGCACGCTACCTCTGCATTTACCTACGGGATTAGTTTTAAACCTCAATAATTGTTATTTAGTGCCAGCTTTGAGCATGAACATTGTATCTGGATCTTGTTTAATTCGAGATGGCTACTCATTTAAATCCGAGAATAATGGTTGTTCTATTTATATGAGAGATATGTTTTATGGTCATGCCCCGCTGGTCAATGGTTTATTCTTGATGAATCTCGAACGTGATGTTACACTTATTCATAGTGTGAATACCAAAAGATGTAAAGTTGATAACGATAGTCCCACATACTTGTGGCACTGCCGCCTTGGTCACATTGGTGTCAAACGGATGAAGAAGCTCCATGCAGATGGACTTTTGGAGTCTCTTGATTACGAATCATTTGACACGTGCGAACCATGCCTCATGGGTAAGATGACCAAGACTCCGTTCTCCGGAACAATGGAGCGAGCAACCAACTTATTGGAAATCATACATACTGATGTGTGCGGTCCAATGAGTGTTGAGGCTCGCGGTGGCTATCGTTATGTTCTCACTCTCACTGATGATTTAAGTATATATGAGTATGTCTACCTAATGAAGCACAAGTCTGAAACCTTTGAAAAGTTCAAGGAATTTCAGAGTGAGGTTGAGAATCAACGTGACAGGAAAATAAAATTCCTGCGATCAGATCGTGGAGGGGAATATTTAAGTCACGAATTTGGCACACACTTATGGAAATGTGGAATCGTTTCACAACTCACGCCACCTGGAACACCTCAGCGAAATGGTGTGTCCGAATGTCGTAATCGCACTCTATTGGATATGGTGCGATCTATGATGTCTCTTACCGATCTACCGCTCTCATTTTGGGGCTATGCTTTAGAGACTGCCGCATTCACTTTAAATAGGGCTCCGTCGAAATCCGTTGAGACGACACCGTATGAATTATGGTTTGGGAAGAAACCTAAGCTGTCGTTTCTAAAAGTTTGGGGATGCGATGCTTATGTCAAGAAACTTCAACCTGAAAAGCTCGAACCCAAGTCGAAAAAATGCATCTTCATAGGATACCCTAAGGAAACCATTGGGTATACCTTCTACCTCAGATCCGAAGGCAAGATCTTTGTTGCCAAGAACGGGTCCTTTCTGGAGAAAGAGTTTCTCTCGAAAGAATTAAGTGGGAGGAAAGTGGAACTTGATGAGGTGATAGTCGCCCCTTCCGAACCGGAAAGTAGCGCAGCACGGGAAGATGTTCCTGTGGTGCCTACACCGACTGGGGAGGAAGTTAATGATGATGATCATGAAGCTTCGGATCAAGTTACTGCTGAACTTCGAAGGTCCACAAGGACACGTTCCGCACCAGAGTGGTACGGCAACCCTGTCCTGGAAATCATGTTGTTAGACAACGGTGAACCTTCGAACTATGAAGAAGCGATGGCGGGCCCGGATTCCAACAAATGGCTAGAAGCCATGAAATCCGAGATAGGATCCATGTATGAAAACGAAGTATGGACTTTGACTGACTTGCCCGATGATCGGCGAGCCATAGAAAATAAATGGATCTTTAAGAAGAAGACAGACGCGGATGGTAATGTGACCATCTATAAGGCTCGACTTGTCGCTAAGGGTTATCGACAAGTTCAAGGGGTTGACTACGATGAGACTTTCTCACCCGTAGCGAAGCTGAAGTCCGTCCGAATCATGTTAGCAATTGCCGCATTCTATGATTATGAGATATGGCAAATGGACGTCAAAACGGCATTCCTTAACGACTTTATTAAGGAAGAATTGTATATGATGCAGCCGGAAGGTTTTGTCGATCCTAAGAATGCTAACAAGGTATGCAAGCTCCAGCGCTCCATCTATGGGCTGGTGCAAGCATCTCGGAGTTGGAACATTCGTTTTGATGAGATGATCAAAGCGTTTGGGTTTACACAGACTTATGGAGAAGCCTGTGTTTACAAGAAAGTGAGTGGGAGCTCTGTAGCATTTCTCTTATTATATGTGGATGACATACTATTGATGGGAAATGATATAGAATTCTTGGAAAGTATAAAGGCCTACTTGAATAAGTGTTTTTCAATGAAGGACCTTGGAGAAGCTGCTTATATATTAGGCATCAAGATCTATAGAGATAGATCAAGATGCCTCATTGGTCTTTCACAGAGTACGTACCTTGACAAGATATTGAAGAAGTTCAATATGGATCAGTCCAAGAAGGGGTTCTTGCCTGTATTGCAAGGTGTGCAATTGAGCACGGCTCAATGCCTGACCACGGCAGAAGATAGAGAAAAGATGAGTGTCATCCCCTATGCCTCGGCCATAGGGTCTATTATGTATGCCATGCTGTGTACCAGACCTGATGTAAACCTTGCCGTAAGTTTGGTAGGAAGGTACCAAAGTAATCCCGGCATGGAACACTGGACAGCGGTCAAGAATATCCGGAAGTACCTGAAGAGGACTAAGGATATGTTTCTCGTTTATGGAGGTGACGAAGAGCTCGTCGTAAAGGGTTACGTCGACGCTAACTTCGACACAGATCTGGATGACTCGAAGTCACAAACCGGATACGTGTATATTTTGAATGGAGGGCAGTAAGCTGGTGCAGTTGCAAGCAAAGCGTCGTGGCGGGATCTACATGTGAAGCGGAGTACATGGCAGCCTCAGAGGCAGCGCAAGAAGCAATCTGGATGAAGGAGTTCATTACCGACCTAGGGGTGATTCCCAATGCGTCGGGCCTGATGACTCTCTTCTGTGACAACACTGGAGCTATTGCCCTTGCCAAGGAGCCCAGGTTTCACGGGAAGACCAGGCATATCAAGCGTCGCTTCAACTCCATTCGTGAAAGTGTTCAGAATGGAGACATAGATATTTGTAAAGTACATACGGACCTGAATGTAGCAGATCCGTTGACTAAACCTCTCCCTAGAGCAAAACATGATCAACACCAGAACTCTATGGGTGTTCGATTCATCACAATGTAACTAGATTATTGACTCTAGTGCAAGTGGGAGACTGTTGGAAATATGCCCTAGAGGCAATAATAAAATGGTTATTATTATATTTCGTTGTTCATGATAATTGTCTATTATTCATGCTATAATTGTGTTATCCGGAAATCGTAATACATGTGTGCATACATAGACCACAACATGTCCCTAGTGAGCCTCTAGTTGACTAGCTCATTGATCAACGGATAGTCATAGTTTCCTGACTATGGACATTGGATGTCATTGATAACGGGATCACAAAATTAGGAGAATGATGTGATGGACAAGACCCAATCCTAAGCATAGCACAAAGATCGTGTAGTTCGTTTGCTAGAGCTTTTTCAATGTCAAGTATCATTTCCTTAGACCATGAGATCGTGCAACTCCCGGATGCCGTAGGAGTGCTTTGGGTGTGCCAAACGTCACAACGTAACTGGGTGACTATAAAGGTGCACTACAGGTATCTCCAAAAGTGTCTGTTGGGTTGGCACGGATCGAGACTGGGATTTGTCACTCCGTATGACGGAGAGGTATCTCTGGGCCCACTCGGTAATGCATCATCATAATGAGCTCAATGTGACTAAGGAGTTAGTCACGGGATCATGCATTACGGTACGAGTAAAGTGACTTGCCGGTAACGAGATTGAACAAGGTATTGGGATACCGACGATCGAATCTCGGGCAAGTAACGTACCGATTGACAAAGGGAATTGTATACGGGATTGATTGAATCCTCAACATCGTGGTTCATCCGATGAGATCATCGTGGAACATGTGGGAGCCAACATGGGTATCCAGATCCCGCTGTTGGTTATTGACCGGAGAGGCGTCTCGGTCATGTCTCCATGTCTCCCGAACCCGTAGGGTCTACACACTTAAGGTTCGGTGACGCTAGGGTTGTAGAGATATTAGTATGCGGAAACCCAAAAGTTGTTCGGAGTCCCGGATGAGATCCCGGACGTCACGAGGAGTTCCAAAATGGTCCGGAGGTGAAGAATTATATATAGGAAGTCCAGTTTCGGCCACCGGGAAAGTTTCGGGGGTTATCGGTATTGTACCGGGACCACCAGAAGGGTCCCGGGGGTCCACCGGGTGGGGCCACCTATCCCGGAGGGCCCCATGGGCTGAAGTGGGAGGGGAACCAGCCCCTGGTGGGCTGGTGCGCCCCCCATGGGCCTCCCCCTGCGCCTAGGGTTGGAAACCCTGGGGGTGGGGGCGCCCCACCTGACTTGGGGGGGAAGTTTCCCCCCCTTGGCCGCCGCCCCCCTGTAGATGGGATCCCAGGGGCCGGCGCCCCCCTAGGGGGCCTATATAAAGGGGGGGAGGGAGGGCTGCTGTACCCTAGCCCCTGGCGCCTCCCTCTCCCTCCCGTGACACGTCTCTCTCCCGCTTGCGCTTGGCGAAGCCCTGCCGGGATCCCCGCTACTTCCACCACCACGCCGTTGTGCTGCTGGATCTCCATCAACCTCTCCTTCCCCCTTGCTGGATCAAGAAGGAGGAGACGTCGCTGCTCCGTACGTGTGTTGAACGCGGAGGTGCCGTCCGTTCAGCACTCGGTCATCGGTGATTTGGATCACGACGAGTACGACTCCATCAACCCCGTTCACTTGAACGCTTCCGCTCGCGATCTACAACGGTATGTAGATGCACTCCTTTCCCCTCGTTGCTAGTAAACTCCATAGATGGATCTTGGTGATGCGTAGAAAATTTTAAAATTCTGCAACGATCCCCAAGAAAAACATGATCACACCTTATTACTCTTGGGTGTTAATCAAATAGTGATCTGAACTAGATTATTGACTCTAGTAAACCCTTTGAGTATTGGTCACATGGCGATGTGAACTATGGGTAAAGATGTGAACTATTGGTGTTAAATCACATGGCGATGTGAACTAGATTATTGACTCGAGTGCAAGTGGGAGACTGAAGGAAATATGCCCTAGAGGCAATAATAAAGTTATTATTTTATTTCCTTATATCATGATAAATGTTTATTATTCATGCTAGAATTGTATTAACCGGAAACTTGATACATGTGTGAATACATAGACCAAACAAAGTGTGCCTAGTATGCTTCTACTAGACTAGCTCGTTAATCAAAAATGGTTAAAGTTTCGTGACCAGAGACATGTGTTGTCATTTGATGAACGGGATCACATCATTAGAGAATCATTTGATGGACAAGACCCATCCGTTAACTTAGCATTATGATCGTTAAGTTTTATTGCTATTGCTTTCTTCATGACTTATACATGTTCCTCTCACTATGAGATATGCAACTCCCGAATACCGGAGGAACACCTTGTGTGCTATCAAACGTCACAACGTAACTGGGTGATTATAAAGATGCTCTACAGGTGTCTCCGAAGGTGTTTGTTGGGTTGGCATAGATCGAGATTAGGATTTGTCACTCCGTGTATTGGAGAGGTATCCCTGAGCCCTCTCGGTAATGCACATCACTATAAGCCTTGCAAGCAATGTAACTAATGATTTAGTTGCGGGATGATGCATTACGGAACGAGTAAAGAGACTTGCCAGTAACGAGATTGAACTAGGTATGAGGATACCGACGATCGAATCTCGGGCAAGTAACATACCGATGACAAAGGGAACAACGTATGTTATTATGCGGTTTGACCGATAAAGATCTTCGTAGAATATGTAGGAGCCAATATGAGCATCCAGGTTCCGCTATTGGTTATTGACCGTAGATATGTCTCGGTCATGTCTACATAGTTCTCGAACCCGTAGGGTCCGCACGCTTAACGTTCAATGATGATTTGTATTATGAGTTGTGTGATTTGATGATTGAAGTTTGTTCGGAGTCCCGGATGAGATCATGGACATGACGAGGAGTCTCTAAATGGTCGAGAGGTAAAGATTCATATATTGGAAGGCTATATTCGGACATCGGATAGGTTCCGAGTGATTCGGGTGTTTTTCGGAGTACCGGGGAGTTACGGGAATTCACGAGAGATGTAATGGGCCTTATTGGGCCATACGGGAAAAGGAGGAGGTAGGCCAAGGGGAGGTGGCGCCCCCATGGGTCCGAATTGGATTAGGGGAAGGGGGCGGTGCCCCCTTGCCTTTTCCTACTCCCTCTCTCTTTCCCTCTTTCCTTCTTTCCTACTCCGAAAAGGAAAGGGATTCCTACTACTTTTGGCGTGCCCCTAGGGGGCCGGCCTCTCTCCCTCCCTCCTTTATATACATGGGAGGGGGGCACCCCAAAGACACACCAAGTCTTCTCTTAGCCGTGTGCGGTGCCCCCCTACACAGTTACACACCTCGGTCATATCATCGTAGTGCTTAGGCGAAGCCCTGCGCCGGTAACTTCATCATCACCGTCGCCATGCCATTGTGCTGATAGAACTCTCCCTCGTCCTCAATTGGATGAAGAGATCGAGGGACGGAACGTGTGCTGAACGCGGAGGTGCCATACGTTTGGTGCTTGGATCGGTTGGATCGCGAAGACGTTCGACTACATCAACCGCGTTACTAAACGCTTCTGCTTTTGGTCTACGAGGGTACGTGGACACACTCTCCCCACTCATTGCTATGCATCTCCTAGTTAGATCTTGCGTGATCGTAGGTAAATTTTTGAAATAGTGCGTTCCCCAACAGCTCGGGGTGGCAGCAAGGAGGATTATGCAGGTACATTATTTCCAAAACTCTTACATTTACATAAAAATCCTGTTAATTACATCTCCGAAGAGAAAACCCCTGATTAAGAATTCCAACATTTTTAGCGTCCACGTCATTGATACACTCCCAACTCGACCGCTTGTTATAAAAGATCAGGTGGTGGTTGTATCCCCACCCCCACGATGATCAAACCCCAGATTTGTCACATGCGTGTCTCTTAAAAGTGAACTATGCCAAGGAGTCATTTATGGGGCAAGGAAGACATCATACATTGCCAGAAGACGTTGGCGATGATAATTTAAAAATAAGATCATCGGCCTGAAAAAGAAAGAGAAAGTCAAGCGAGTACAACAAATCCCACGTAAAATCTAAAAACACCACCACATGATCTTGTTGAGAGACCACTGATGCCACCATGAACTGAGCCAGAAGCGTCATGGTTGCCGACTCCCCCCACAACCAAGAAGATAATATTTGAGGAACCAATCATCACACGCCACGCAACGAGAATTAGAACCAACGACAATGTGACCTTGACAAGGGCAGAGGCACTTATCAACTGCTATGTCGCCTCCAACGCTCGCATGCGTGACATGATGAAAGTGCAACTATCCCTCGGTGGTTTTGGTAATTCCTAACAACATATAGCTCATTGAGCTAATGCTACTTCAAGATAAACATTTCAGGAAAGCTCAATGATTGGCATGGCATGGATGAGAAAAGTGGACCCCTCAAAATGCTAAGGACAAAGGATTGGCTCAAGCTCAAAGCTCAGGACTCTACATTTTTTCATTTTAAGTGATCCAAGATCACATTGAGTCCATAGGAAAAGCCAAAACTATCAAGAGGGGATGAGGTGTTGCTTAATGAGTTTCTTGCTCAAAGTGCTTAGTGATATGCTCCAAAAAAAACCTCAACTACTTTCTCACATCCACATATGTCCCAAACCAAAAGTCAATCTCGGCCCCATCGAAACCTTCTATCCGGCGCCACCGAGTTCGGTTGACATAGCCACTGCCAGAAACCCTAGTCTTTTCGGTCTCACCGATAGGGATCTCGGTCTCACCGAGATGGGATTGTAATCTCTCAGTTTCCCTTCGTAATGTTTCGGTCAAACCGAAATGAGCGATCGGTCCCACCGAGATTGCAATGCAAACACTCTGTTTCCCTTTCGTAATGTTTCGGTCCAACCGAGATGAGAGAATCGGTCCCACCGAGTTTGCCTGACCAACTCTCTGTTTGTCTATTACCAAAATCGGCCTCACCGAGTTTGTGTAATCGATCTCACCGAGATTACGTTATGCCCTAACCCTAATGAAATCGGTCTCACCGAGTTGACGTGTCGGTCCCACCGAAAATCCTAACGGTCACATTATGAACTAAATCGGTCGGACCGAGTTTCATGATTTGGTCCCACCGAGTTTGGTAAACTGTGTGTAATGGTTAGATTTTGTGTGGAGGCTATATATACCCCTCCACTCACTCTTCATTCGTGGAGAATGCCATCAGAACATGCCTACACTTCCAACATACATTTTCTGATAGAGAACCACCTACACTTGTGTTGAGGTCAAGATATTCCATTCCAACCATATAAATCTTGATCTCTAGCCTTCCCTAAGTTGCTTTCCACTCAAATCTTCTTTCCACCAAATCCAATCCTATGAGAGAAAGTTGAGTGTTGGGGAGACTATCATTTGAAGCACAAGAGCAAGGAGTTCACATCAACACACCATTTGTTACCTCTTGGAGAGTGGTGTCTCCTAGATTGGCTAGGTGTCACTTGGGAGCCTCCGTCAAGATTGTGGAGTTGAACCAAGGAGTTTGTAAGGGCAAGGAGATCGCCTACTTCGTGAAGATCTACCCTAGTGAGGCAAGTCCTTCGTGGGCGACGGCCATGGTGGGATAGACAAGGTTGCTTCTTCATGGACCCTTCGTAGGTGGAGCCCTCTGTGGACTCGCGCAACCGTTACCCTTCGTGGGTTGAAGTCTCCATCAACGTGGATGTACGATAGCATCACCCACGGATAAAAAATCTCCGTGTCAACATTGCGTTTGCTCCCTTAAACTCCTCCCTTTACCTTCATATGCAATTGTGTTATATTCCGCTGTTATACTCTTAGAATTGCATGTGTAGGTTGATTGCTTGACTTGTGCTAAGTTGCTAAAATCTGCCAAGAACTAAAATTGGGAAAAGGCTAGATTTTTATTTGGTCAAGTAGTCTAATCACCCCCCCTCTAGACATACTTTCGATCCTACAAGTGGTATCAGAGCTTTGGTCTCCATTTGCTTTGATTTCCATAGCTTTTGGTGGTCATAGCCTTGGTTTCACAACCTAGGAGAGTATGGCGTCTAGCGAGGGAAATTACCACCGTAGAGGTCCTTACTTTGATGGTACAAATTTTGCTAGTTGGAAGCATAAGATGAAAATGCATATTCTTGGACATAACCCGGCCGTTTGGGCTATTGTGTGTATTGGCTTGCAAGGTGAATTCTTTGATGGGAAAGAACCAAACCGTGAAGCCACTGCGGAAGAGTTGAAGATGCTGCAATACAATGCTCAAGCTTGTGATATTCTCTTCAACGGATTGTGCCCCGAAGAATTCAAAAAAATCAGCCGTCTTGAGAATGCAAAGGAAATTTGGGATACTTTGATTGATATGCATGAAGGTACCGACTCCGTCAAGGAATCCAAATTGGATGTGCTTCAAAGTCAACTTGACAAGTTCAAAATGAAGGATGGTGAAGGCGTCGCTGAAATGTACTCTAGGCTTGCTCTCATCACAAATGAGATTGCCGGCTTAGGAAGTGAAGAGATGACCGATAAATTCATCATCAAGAAGATCCTAAGAGCCTTGGATGGAAAATATGATACCGTGTGCACATTGATCCAAATGATGCCCAATTACAAAGATATCAAGCCAACAGAAGTCATTGGAAGAATTGTTGCTCACGAGATGTCACTCAAGGATAAGGAAGAGCTCCACAACAAGTCAAGTGGTGCTTACAAAGCCTCATGTGAATCTCCCACATCATCAAGTGGGAAGCAAACCTTCAATGAAGATTTGAGTCTAATGGTGAAGAACTTCAACAAATTCTACAAGAGTAGAAGCAAAGAAAGAAGCTCCAAGTCAAGGTCCTACAATGACAAAAGATCTTCTAGCCGTGAGCGTAATTGCTACAATTGTGGAAGACCCGGACACTATTCAAATGAGTGTACGGCTCCCTACAAAAGAAGAGAAGATTCCCCCAAAAGAAGGAGTGGAAGAGAAGAATCACCACCAAGAGAAAGAAGGAGTAGAGATGATCGTTATGAACGAAGACCCTCTCGGAGAAGCAAGGATTCGGAAAGGAAGGATAAGTCATCAAGGAGCTACACAAAAAGAAGACATCAAGCTCATGTTGGTGAATGGGTATCCGGCTCCGACTCCGACAATCACTCCGAAAGAAGTTATCACTCCGACTCCGAATATACTCAAGATGAAGGTGTTGTCGAACTAGCACTTGTGACAACCAACTCCTACGACATATTTGAATCACCGAATGAAGGAATTGGGAGATGCTTCATGGCTAAAGGTCCAAAGGTAACACACCCCGAGTATGTTGATTTCAATAGTGATGAAGATGATTTGCTAGGAGATGATGATTTACTTGTTGACAACTTTAGTTATGAAAACTATGATGAATTTTCTATTAATCATGCTAATCAAGATATAACGAATGATGATGATAAGAAGGAGATTGAGCGTCTAACTAAAGAACTAAACACTCTTAAGTTAGCTCATGAAACTACCTTGGAAGATCATCGAGAACTTTTAAAGACTCAGGAGAAGCTATGCTTTGAAAAGCTCAACCTTGAGCAAGAGCATGAGTTTAAAAGGCAATCAATGATGATCTTCACAAGAAAAGTTCTTCTTACATTGCCAAGCGTTTACTCTTGTCTACTTACATGCCACAAGTTAAATCTAACAACAAGAACAAGAAAGATTCTTCATCTAGTAGTAACAACAATCATGCTAAATCCAATGTTGTTGCTTCTAGTAGTTCTCTTGATTCCACTAATGATTCTCTTAGCCAAGTTACACTTGAGCAAGAAAATAGCTTATTGAAGGGAATCATAGAGAAGGGTGTTTACAAGAGCCTTGCCGGAAGTAAGCAATTTGAGGAAATTGTACGCAAGCAAGGAAGGCACCGGAAGAATCAAGGTGTTGGTTTTGAACGAAAGTTCAATGCCAATGGAGTTGAGTGGGAAGAAGATCAATACCCCAAGACGAAGTTTGTTCCTCAACAAGAGAAGTATGATCCTACTTCTTTCCAAGGAACACAAGCTCAAGATGATCTTCCACCACAAGACCACAAGCAAAAAGGCAAGGACAAGCTTCAAGAGGAAATTGATGCATTTGAAGAAGCACCTAAGGCCTTGGTCAAGTGGGTTCCCAAGACTACATCAAGTTCTACTTCATCAAGTACGACTACAACTCCAAGGATTCCCATCAAGATGGTGTGGATCCCGAAGAAGAAGAACTAGAGAGTTCTTGAGGGTGACTCCGCCAACATACTTCACTCTTATCATTTTGGCAAGGACAAGTGCAAACAACTTCCATATCTTACACTAAATCAAGGAGTCACAAACCCTCTTGTTGGTAAGACAGGGGACAAGGTAACCTAATGCTTTCATGGACAACATCTTGTGTATACATCACTCTATGTCTATGGATATCCTTGCTTGTTCCTTGTGGGACTAACCCGTGTAGGTATTGAAAGTGCAACTCACTCCAATGGATTGCTCCGAATGATCTATATCAACATTGAGCATCCACATCTTCAACACCTACATGAAGTCATCATCGACAAAACCCAAGGTTAGTTCATCCCTCTTAGGGGGGATATCACATCTAGGGGGAGCTTTACTCTAAGAATTGAGCTAAAGCAACTCCAATGATGTGAGCACAACAATGCTTTATGTAAAAGTGGTAACCCCACTTGTGCTTAAACGATGAGTATGACCTATGATGAAATGTTCTCATTTGACTCCTAAGTCAATATACTCATATATAGATGACCTAGTCATCGCCAATTGCTTGATAGATGCTAGAGTGTTTGTGCATGCTTTGTCACATATTTCATTTGCCATTTTAATTGTGTGAGCATGTTGAATGCATATTTTTCTCATTCGAGGACATCCATTTGTTGCTTTGATTGTTTGGCCTTTTCTCTTTTGCCAAATGGATGGACAAGAATGCCTAAGAACTCCCTCTAGCTATCTATGCTTTCCTCGTCTCAAACTCTATTCATGCTACATCACAAACTTTGATCAAGTCAGATTCGAACCACTCTGTGTGAGGAGCACTCGGAGTCCCCGATTCGTCATAGACTTAAACTTCCAAAACCTCTTTGTGCATTTCGGTCTGACCGATTCATCCTTTTTGGTCCTACCGAGATCACTTAGTTGATCTAGGTTCTCAATCTCGGTGCAACCGATTAGAACCTTTCGGTCTCACCGAGTTGCAGTAACTGCCTGCAGTTTTGCATCTCGGTGCCACCGAGTTGTTCCACTCGGTCACACCGACAGGGTCAGGTTATATATACTGACGGGCCAAATTTTGGAAAAATTTCCAAAACCCTTCACCCGCGCGTAACTTGCTCTGCCTCTTCGGGTCTCCGGATCGTCTTCTCGCCGCCAGTGACCTCCCCCCGCTGGTCTCCGCCGCCGTTAACGGCAATCTGCTCCGCCGTTGCCGCCGTAGCGAACACTCGCCGCTCTAGGGTAAGTGTTCGACCCCTTGTGCTGTCTTTTTCACTCCAATTCCTAGCACAAGGACAATGCCATGTTTCTTTCCACGATTGAGATTGATTCATCCAGCTAAAACTTCCTTAGGTCTAGATTGATTTGAAAATTTTAGGGTTAGCTCTCCGCAGAACTCATCTCGGACTGACCGAACTGTAGAAATTGGTCTCACCGATTCGGCCTTGGCCATTGCACATGCGCTTTTCGGTCTGACCGAAACATGCAAATCGGTGTGACCGAGTTCAAGATTCTGTGAAACCCTAGCAATCTCGGTGCCACCGAATGGTGACTCGGCCCTACCGAGTTCACTAGTTTAGGTTCCAAGTTTTGCTTTGGTATCACCGAGTTTGTCAATTCGGTAGCTCCGAGATCACTTCTGTAGAGAACTAAAACTAAGCTTTTTGACTCAATTATTTTGCAAAACCTCTGTACTTTGTGATGCTCATCTACTCTACCTCATCTATAACCTATTCACAGGGTCTGCTGACAGTTTGCCTGAAGATGTCTGATCAAAGTGACAGTCAAAACAAGTCAGAGGAACAGGTTTAGTTGAGTGAGGGCACTAGTCCCTCCAGCAGCTATGATGAGGGCAACAGGAGCACACCCAGTAACTTACTAAAGGCAGCTACCAGGACAAGGAAGAAGAAAACCTCAGATTCTAAAGATGAAGATTATGTGGCTGTTGAGGATGAGGCCACTTCAAGAAAGAAGGTGCTGAAGAAGGAACATAGCACTGCTGCTGCAACAAAGCCCGGATTGAAAACAAAGGCTCCAGCAAGAAGAGTTCCAATGTCAAAAGCCAGAGCCTCCACTGCTGAAGCTTCCAAGCCAAAGAAAGTTGCCACAGGTGACACTATGAAGTTCACCATTGAATCAGATGATGGTGAAGCAGCAGGTGATGGTAAAAAGAAGAAGAGGGCAAGAACCACTACTGCCAGAGTTCTTGGCAAGCCCTCAATGAAGAGAGATTCCGAAGGAGAAGAGGAAGAGCAAGAGGATGCTGCACTAGCACCCAAAGCTCAGAAGCTCATGGGAGATGCAATCAGATCAGGGGCTGCTCCATCTAAGCCCAAAGCTGCTCCCAAGGCTGCTGCTCCAGCTCAAAAGCCCCCAAAACCCAAGAGAAGCACCAGGAACATCCCGACTGAGGAGAAGAACAAGGCCCAGTGCCTGAAGCTGCTGAAGAAGAAGAAGATGATTCTCTTGTTTTGAGAAAGCTGAAGCCCAAGATCCCTGACCACAATGATGCACATCCTGTTGCAGAAAACATGAAAATCAGGAAGGATTCAGGACTGATATTATGGAGACAGTCTGATTCATATGCTGTCAGGAGGAGAACTGATGTTGACTACAGGTTTCACACTAAGGAACAACAAGAATTTTATGAGACAATTTTGCTTGACAAGAAGCCCATAGTGTGTGACATGAGATGGGTTGACTGGGAGTATATCAAGGAGAATGAAGATCACTATCCAGGTGTATATGACAGCTTCAAAGCATGTGGAGTTGATACATTTGTTGCCCAGAAGCTCACCAAGTGGAAGGATGAGCTGATCATGCAGTTTTACTCTACAGCCCACTTCTACCCAGATGGGAAGATCATTTGGATGTCTGAAGGTACAAGGTACCAATCTACTATTGAAGAATGGGCTCAGTTGATCAATGCTCCGGAAGAAAATGAGGATGACTTGGATGTTTATGCTGAGAAGAAGAAAGACCATAACACTATGGCCAACATGTACAGAGAGATCCCAGATGATGCTTTGGATACACATAAGTTTGGATGTGTCCACTTCTTGTTGTCTGGTCTGCCTACCATCAACACTGTTGTCATGAATGAAAATGAACCATCTTCAGCTCAAGCACATGAGAAGAGAGAGAAGGCAAGGGCAGAGAAAGCTGCAAAGATGCCAACTTTTGAAGAGGCATCTCAAGTGTTCTGGAAGACCAAGCAAGATCAGCTTGGATATCTGATCCAATCCACTTTAAGGATTGAGAAGGGCTTGGCCACCCTGACTCAAAACCAGGAGAGTTTGGAGAGGATCATTGAGCAGAAATTCTATGATCTTGATGTCAAGGTAACTGAGATCCAAACTGCAGTTGAGCAGCTACAGGAGGAAGCAGAGGAGAAGAAGGGCAAGTCTACTACAGATGCTTTTGCTAGAGTGCCTAGAGGATAGAGATCTGCTGCAGTGCCAGTCACTGATACTAGAGCTACAACATCAGCTCCAGCAGCTACAGCTCCAGTGCCACTCCATCAGCTCCAGCTACATCAACAGATGCCTTAGTCCTTGGAGTTCTCTCTACACCACCTCCCGAAGACCAAGCCTGAGAGTCGTTTAGCACTATGCATTTTTTTAACTTTTTGGTAACTTGTTGCCAAAGGGGGAGAAAAATGTATAGATCATAGGCTTCGAGAGAGAGTGTTGCTTTTTATCTCTCTTGCTACTTTGGTTGAACTACTTTATTGTGTGCTTGTGTGAGATACTTTATGTCCTTATGAGATACTTGTTTGATCATGTGTTTGATCATATGCTACCCTTAATGCTTGTTGGATGACATTATCTCTTATATCCTTATAATGATCATTCACTTGCTTGGTGATGAGTGCGTGCTTTTAACTTCTATCATTTTGAGCGCTCCACCAAGATGTATGTGACATGGAAAAGTAACCCATGATCCTAATCGATTGTGCATTTGCATTCAAAAGCAAATTTTAAACAATGCACAAATTTAGGTGGAGCTCTTGCTTATCACATACTTCTCAATGCGGCGATGTTTTTCAATCTTATTTTCATTTGTCGAAGCTTTGATCTATATGTTGTCATCAATTACCAAAAAGGGGGAGACTGAAAGTGCAACTATCCCTGGGTGGTTTTGGTAATTCCTAACAACATATAGCTCATTGAGCTAATGCTACTTCAAGATAAACATTTCAGGAAAGCTCAATGATTGGCATGGCATGGATGAGAAAAGTGGACCCCTCAAAATGCTAAGGACAAAGGATTGGCTCAAGCTCAAAGCTCAGGACTCTACATTTTTTCATTTTAAGTGATCCAAGATCACATTGAGTCCATAGGAAAAGCCAATACTATCAAGAGGGAATGAGGTGTTGCTTAATGAGTTTCTTGCTCAAAGTGCTTAGTGATATGCTCCAAAAAACCCTCAACTACTTTCTCACATCCACATATGTCCCAAACCAAAAGTCAAACTCGGCCCCACCGAAACCTTCTATCCGGCGCCACCGAGTTCAGTTGACATAGCCACTGCCAGAAACCCTAGTCTTTTCGGTCTCACCGAGATGGGATTGTAATCTCTCTATTTCCCTTCGTAACATTTCGGTCAAACCGAGATGAGCGATCGATCCCACCGAGATTGCAATGCATACACTCTATTTCCCTTTCGTAACGTTTCGGTCCAACCGAGATGAGCGAATCGGTCCCACCGAGTTTGCCTGACCAACTCTCTGTTTGTCTATTAGCAAAATCGGTCTCACCGAGTTTGTGTAATCGGTCTCACTGAGATTACGTTATGCCCTAGCCCTAATGAAATCGGTCTCACCGAGTTGACGTGTCGGTCCCACCGAAAATCCTAATGGTCACATTATGAACTAAACCGGTCTGACCGAGTTTCACGATTCGGTCCCACCGAGTTTGGTAAATTGTTTGTAACAGTTAGATTTTGTGTGGAGGCTATATATACCCCTCCACTCACTCTTCATTCGTGGAGAGAGCCATCAGAACATGCCTACACTTCCAACATACATTTTCTGAGAGAGAACCACCTACACTTGTGTTGAGGTCAAGATATTCCATTCCAACCACATAAATCTTGATCTCTAGCCTTCCCCAAGTTGCTTTCCACTCAAATATTCTTTCCACCAAATCCAATCCTATGAGAGAAAGTTGAGTGTTGGGGAGACTATCATTTGAAGCACAAGAGCAAGGAGTTCACATCAACACACCATTTGTTACCTCTTGGAGAGTGGTGTCTCCTAGATTGGCTAGGTGTCACTTGGGAGCCTCCGTCAAGATTGTGGAGTTGAGCCAAGTAGTTTGTAAGGGTAAGGAGATCGCCTACTTCGTGAAGATCTACCCTAGTGAGGCAAGTCCTTCGTGGGCGACGGCCATGGTGGGATAGACAAGGTTGCTTCTTCGTGGACCCCTCGTGGGTGGATCCCTCCGTGGACTCGCGCAACTGTTATCCTTCGTGGGTTGAAGTCTCCATCAACGTGGATGTACGATAGCATCACCCACGGATAAAAAATCTCCGTGTCAACATTGCGTTTGCTCCCTTAAACTCCTCCCTTTACCTTCATATGCAATTGTGTTATATTCCGCTGTTATACTCTTAGAATTGCATGTGTAGGTTGATTGCTTGACTTGTGCTAAGTTGCTAAAATCTGCCAAGAACTAAAATTGGGAAAAGGCTAGATTTTTATTTGGTCAAGTAGTCTAATCACCCCCCTCTAGACATACTTTCGATCCTACACATGAGGATACTAAACTTAACAAACTAGAGCAAGGCTCTCCAATATCTTCCCCGCCTCCTGGTGTCGAAGCCGGCCGCTGATGACAAGGTAAACCAACAGTACGAGCCAATGAGGAAGATGAATATGTGGCGGCTATATGCTTCTTTTAGAGGAAGGGGCTTTCCCTCTCTCTCTCTCCTTATTTTTGTTGAAGAAAACAAATGTAGAAACTCATGAAAGAGTAGTTTTTTTAACTCAAAAGTCGCCAAAAAAAGTATAATTGTGGGTTAAAATATACTTCCATGATATAGTAAAGTATTTAGGACAATCAACTGAACATGATGTGCATCGAGCGGCTCTACACACATTTTGTGATGTCAATTAGACCTCCTCTTAAACTTTGTAACACTCATTAAAAAATATCATACAACTAGGGAAAGTTTGAATGGATTTACATCACGGCCACTGATATTGAGCGAAAACATAGTTAGCCTTCCTTCTTCCTTTGTTAGTTTTTTTAGAAACACAAATGCTCACAACACACATGCTCACTTATCCCTATGAACACACTTATGCAATCCTACCCCCCTATGAGCACCTTCGATAGTGTCAGCCGACAAATTTTGATATTGTCAAAATCGCCACAAGCGCCTCATACTCAACATGCACAGCATACCAGTGAAAGAATAGCGTCGGAGTGACTGAAATAAATCTAGGAGATACTCGAGATGAAAAGTGGCCTAGGGTTCTTTTTTTTGCGGGAAAAGTGGCTTAGGGTTCTGATCCCATGAGGATTTCCATAGCAATATGGTATCATCTCTCACCACAGGAGATCCGCACGTGAGTTTGGGCGATAGAGGAAGGAAATGATATCGAGTATGCCTTTTTCTAGAATCATGAGATTGGTATGCCTATGCGAGATGGTAGCTCATCTCGTCTCCAGAGACCCCGAAGTGGGCCGACCCAGTCAGTTTGGTTGTTGGTTATGTTCGTTTTTTCCCTTTGTTTTTTTTCATTCGTTCAATTTTTTATTTTTCCTTTTTTACATTTAAACATTAATTCACTTAAATTTTAAAAAGTGCATCAAGCATTAAAATGATGTTCATGTGGTGCACGAAATTTGATCACACATTTTTTTAATGTGCATGCCATTCAAACAAATGTTCGTAAGAAAATGTCACGCGTTCAAAAATATGTTCATGACAATTTTTACGAATGTTTATACGATGTAAAGAATTCTTCTTGTAATTTCAAAGAATGTTTCATACCTTTCAAAAAATGAGTATGACGTTTAAAAAAATGTTGACGCGTTTTCAAAATATGTTCATGACCTTTTTAAAATGTAAGAAATGTTTTCATAATTTAAAAAATATTTTGTACCATTCAAAAAAATGTTCATGAAATTTTAAAAAATACTCCCGAATTTCAAAAATATGTTCCTGAGATTTTTATATAATGTTTATTCAAAGTAAAACAAATGTTTGTATAATTTTTAGAAAATGGTCCGTACCATTCAAAAATATTTGTGTCATTTAAAAAAGATAATGTGTCTGAATAAAATGTTCATGATTAAAAAAAACAATTGTTAGCTAGTTAGTTAGGATGGTTGTTTAGTTAGCCCGGCCTGGGTTAGTTATGACATGATACTTAGTCTCTGTTTCGACTGCTCCACTCTCTAAAATTCAGCTCTGCTTTCAAGAACACAAGCCAAATGGGGTAGCTCACAATATGCCCCTCCACAAAAAAAATTAGAATCTAAGGTAGAACTCCCTGTTATTATGAAGGTCTTTATGGGGTGCTCAAAAAGCTCTAGAAACTACAATTGGGGCAGGGGGGGGGGGATTACCCACCACAGCCACCAGTAAGTGGATACCCCTTCGGTTTTCCCTAGGACATTCAATCATTTCCACCAAAATTTCCATTCTTGAAACTGGAGCTACCTGGAAGTCAAACATGATAAGCCGCTCTTTGTGAAGCTGCAACTCCTATATGAAACTGCTCCGAAGTAGATTTGATATAGTGAAGCTGATTTTGGTAGAGCGGAGCAGTCCCAAACATTCTCTTAGGGTGAAGTGGTGTCTAAGCTGGGGCCGATGAAGTGGGGGATTTGGGAAAGATGTAACATAGCCCTAGATGGCGGCGAAAAGAGCAAGGTGACATGCTCGTTGAACGACTTAAAAGACATATTTTCACATCACAAAAAAAAATTGTACATGCATAAGTACATATATAACACGTTCAAGGATTTTTTTTCATAACAATATACTTTCAGACGTTGCATAGACAAAAAAAATACGTACATGAAAATGGCCCAGTTTTTTTGTTTGG
The DNA here is from genome assembly GCF_018294505.1 of Triticum aestivum. Lineage (NCBI taxonomy): Eukaryota > Viridiplantae > Streptophyta > Magnoliopsida > Poales > Poaceae > Triticum > Triticum aestivum. The sequence continues at coordinate 26,186,330 of NC_057805.1, forward strand.
CTGAGATTTTTTCTTTTTTGTGTGTAGCTTGGAAATCATAATATTTTTGAATGAAATTTTACAAATCCATCACAAATATGTGCAAGTTTTCACAGTTTTCTTTAAGACTTGAAAATATTATTTTTGAATCATTTGAAATAAGTCCTCCAATGAGCCCGTCCTCAGGAACTTCACACTCCAGATGGTGATCCCTGTGCCACGAACGAGGACCATGCCGCCCTGAGAAGCTAGGCCTCCTTTGGTTAATTGGAATATTATAGGAATATGAAACTTGTAAGAAATGAGATGACATGTATCTCAAATTCTATGAATAGGAATAAAAAAAGAGATGTCATTTGGTTCACATTATTGGAATATTTTCATTGAGTTTAGGCTAATGTTTATTTTCCTTTGAAATGTGGAAGATAGGAACCAATCTACGTAGGACAGGAAGTATCAAGTGATACCAACCCATAAATGCTCCCATGCTACCAACTTAAAAAAAATCAAATTTTTTTGAAAAAATTCATGGATGTTCAGATTCCCGAGCGGCCAAACTTTAGGCAACATCCATTCATCGACATGGGAGAAAGTTGCGAGAGTGGAAGCGTCAACAAAACAAGAAAGCCAGACAGCACACCACACACCAGCATAACATGACTTTATTTGTCTGTATATAATACTTGGGAGGGATTCAGAGACAGCACAAGATACAATCACAGAACATGTATTTACATCTAGCTAGCTATATCATCTTCTGTGATGTATCAGGCACTAACAAAATTTCCAGTCGGACTGCAACCGACGTGGATAGGATGGGATTTCCCCCATCTACTGTCTACTGATCCCCTCATATCATCATCTACTACTTCTACACATTAACTTCTGAGTTGTACTAACATACCACAATCTGAGTTGAAGTACTAACCATACCACAACAACGCACTTTTTACACAAGAGAAAAGGTTTCACAACTGGTTTTACCTCGTCAGACTACCATCAGTGAGCAATGTGAACCCAGGAGCAGCTGAAAGAGAAAGAATAGTCACTTGGCTAGCGTTAGTGCCTCCTCCAGCATGGGGCCGGCTGCTAGGAGCGCGCCGCCGCAGAGTATGCACAGGAACAATGGCGGCACCGCATCGCTGTCCGCAATGCCGACACACCGCGTGTGGTGCCATACATCGCACGCGTCGCACGCCACCATGCGCTCGCCGTCATCATCCCGCGCACCGCACACGCACCTCACTTCCCACATGTCAAGCCCGCCCTCGCACCGCAGCCCGGTCTCCATGTCCGCCCCGTGGCCATGCACGCCGATCGTGTCCCCGGACTCTGCTCCACCAAGCACCACTGGATCCCACTTCTCCCCAGTAATGCCGTCGAGCGTCTCGGCCTGGAACTCCTCAAAGAAGCAGTACGTGTCCCTCAGCGCATGCTCTGCCTCGATGATAAGCTCGCCTATCGATGTATGGACTGGCACCACGACAATCTCCCCTGACGGCAGTGGCCGTGTGAGCTCAGCAGCTTCCCAAGGTTGCGGTCGCCACTCAACGAGGAACCTTAGCTGATCGTCAGACTCATCCCCAAGGCCCCAGCACTTCACCCAGTGCTTGCAGTCCAGCACGGCCTGTGCTGCCCCACTTAGCGCCTCCACCATTGCCCGGTAGACGGCACGTAGATCCCGCTCGACATCCACTGTGCTCGGCCACGGTGCTGCAGGACGGGTGTTCTGTACCTCAACATCCATCTGCACTGGCTCTCCCCATTCCTCAAGGCTGAACGTGAGCACACGCGTCACAGTGCTGGGAAGACGGCGCACAATATGGTTGCCAACAACGGTGTCACCAAGGGACTTGATGACAAAGTCGAGGAGACCAGTATCGCCGATCTCAACCCTGGCAGCATCTCGCACTGCCTGCCTTGTCATCTCTGCATCATTTCCATGCTCAAGCAGCTTTTCAACAACAACCTCTGCTGCATTGAGCATACGCTTCTTGGACCATCGACAATGGAGCAGGTCAATCACATCCTCAAACCGCTTGCACGGCGGGCTCCTCTTCATCGTACACGGCCTCGGCAGCAGGAATGGCAGTCGGGAGCATGGCTTCACAGGAGGTGGTGAAAAGGGTGCTTCATGGTGTTTCCAGTCAAGGAGGCAGCGGAGGAACTCGCGGACAGTGATCAGAGGCTTGTTGGATAGGCGCCGGTAGATGGTGACCACACGACGAACATGTCGGCTGCGAAGATGGTCAACATGCAGCGAAGCCAGAGATTCCAAAGCAGTGGCATAGGCGGAGGTAGACATGTTGAAGCATCTCCTGCCAAGGCAGTATCCCCAGCGGGTGAACCATGTCTCACCATTTGCCACACCGAGCAGGAGGCGGAGGTCCATAGAGTGCTTCCGAGAAAAATCCACCAGAGAGACAGCCCTGCATACAAATAGAAGCCTCTCAACGCTCAGAAGACATAAAGCAGCGATCTCCATTGTATGCATAATCATTGTATACACGCAAAGGGTTTTCAAGTTCTATTATTTACTCCATTCCCTCCTAAATGTAAAATTGTAATCTTATTACAGTACGCACATCTCAGAAGCCCATTCAAAGAACACAGATCAATCAGTTGAGGCAGTCATGGTACTACTTATTAACACAAGTGCATATGCAGGGAATGTCTGAACAGGAAAGAAGTGTGGTACTAGTAAGTAAAATTTGTTACCTGACACGGAGAGCAGAGCAGAGGCGATCCCAGATATCCATTATGTCATGACCAGAGAGGAACGCCGAGCCAGCGTCGCGGCCGCGGAGGGTGACGAGGTGGCCAAAGCCATTGCAGTGGATGAGGCCATGGAGGAGGTGGTCGCTGCGCCCAAGCAGCGCGTCGGTGCCGAAATGCCGGTCCCAGTCCGCGTCCGCTGGGATGATGAAATGGTAGCTCCGTTTTGACACCCAGTGGTGGCTCCAACCTGACAGGAAATTGTTCTCGTTCAGAAAAATAGTACACTGGGAACCAACTCATCAATGCGCAAACCACCACTTTTCCAGGATGGGAAATAAAACTTTGGTGGGCTAGAGGCCATCATTGCAACCTGCATAGCCATTTCAGGAAGCGGATTCCAAACAATTTGAACCGGCTGGATGGAGCCCGTCAAATCCGATCCAGGCAATGTGTAAGCGGGGGTAAAACAATCTATGGTTGTGAATGCAAGAACAGGAAGCAAAATGCAGCTATTATTACGATCCATTCGCCGAATTTGGGTCGCAATTTGGGGCTGTTGCAGGCTTGCAGTAACGCGGAAATGAACAAATTCCAAGAAAGTAATGCCGGAAATCTATCTATCTAATTGGAAAACCGCGTTTCTTCCCCGAATCACGAAGGAAAATAATCGTTTGGAAGAGCAGCTTCAATCGTCCATCCGCTCATCCGTTCGCCCAAATCAACCGCGATCAAGAAATTACCGGGACCGACCGAAACCTAAATCCGCGCGAATCCGTCGACCGGCCTCGAATGGGCGGGGCGCAGGCACCACGCCGAAAACGAAGCACGCGAGGAGCCAAAACGGGGGCGCACTCACCGGCGCAGCGGCAGAGGCCGCAGAGCGGGGCGGGCGAGGAGGCGGCGAGCACCTCGACGGCGACGACGGGGACGAGGGCGCCGGTGCGGTCGTCGGAGAGGAACGCCCGGCGCGCGGCGGGGCCCGGGGAGGACGCGGCGGCGGCGACGGGGGCCCAGCGCGCCAGCAGCCACCGCGCGTTGTCCCGGAACGCGCCGCACAGCGCGGCCGCCTCGCTCCCCGGGAAGTCCCGCAGCGGGTACACCGGGCCCTGCGGCGGCGCCGCCGCCGCAGCCGGCCTGGCGGGCGCCGAGGCCGACGAGGAGGAGGGGGAGGAGAGGCGGGGGGAGCCGGAATGCCGCCGCTGCGGCGGGGGGCTCTCCTCCGCCGCGCCGGCGGGCGGCAGGTGCGGGGCGGCGAGGCGCATGAGCGCGCGGATGGACGGCATTGCCCCGGGCCCTGCCTCTGCCGCTCTCGGGGTTCAGGGTTTTTGGCCTCGCGGTCCTCGGCGGCAGGGGCGTTCCCGTAATTTTGCGGCGGGGCTCCTCCTCTCTGGCTGGTGGGCCCCTGCCCGCTCCCCACGGCCACGGGTAGCTTTCTAGCCACGCGCTCCGGCGACCGTGACGTTCCGGACAGTTCGTTCTGAAGCTGTACTGTGCTGCTCTCCGAGAAAATGCTCGGTCACCGGACGACCCTCGGCCCGCGCGTCTGCATAAAGTTTGCGGGATGCGGGCCCCGTTTTCAGTGGGGTGGTAGGTGTGGCCGGGGTCGGGCTGTGGGTGCTGTGGAAAGTTTATCTGCGATGGGTGACTGTGACTGTACCATAGGCGGCAGGGATAGGATGATCGTAGGACTGGTTCCTCGCAGAGTAGGGTGGGGTGACGTGGCGGCTTGCTCTCTGCCCAAACTTTCTTCTGTCCTTCGCAAGGCTTGTGCCGGTCAAAGCGAAGATGGACATCGGAAGATGAATGAGCAATTACTCCATCGATTAACCCAACCTTGCTCGGCAAAATTTCGTGTTTTGACATTTTTGACAAACAAAATCAAAATCTGACCCTGGTTTGAATTTTTTTCGGGATTTGACCCTTTTTCCTACCGCCATGGGCTTTGGCGGTAGGGTTAGACAGCCTACCGCCAGGGGCCTGGCAGTAGGGTACTTATCCACGTCAGCACGCGGAAACGGCTGCCGTCCCCCTCCGTCGCACCCTACCGCCAGGGCACCTGGCGGTTGCCTGTCTAACCCTACCGCCAGAGCCCCTGGCGGTAGGGTTCGGGCAGTTATTTCCCCCGAAACCCCCGCGCCCCTGCCCATCTCCCCACCCCTCCCCCTCCCCCCCGTCGGCAGTTCTTCTTTTTCTCCCCCAAGTCGCCCCTCTCTCCCTCTCTCATCTCCTCCACTCCCCTCCTCGGATCTTCACCGTTTGTTGATCGTTTTTGCTGATCGAGATGGCCCCGAAGAGAGAAACGTAAGCTCTTCAATCCCTTCAATTAGTTTTTGCAAACTTGCTTCCGATTCGACGCATTATTTGCTTGAAATCCCTCATTTTTTTAACTTAGATTGGATTTTTTTCACCTAAGATTGATTGTAGTTGTAGTTCTTAGTTCTTTAGTAACTAGTGGTATTGGATATGAACTCTAATCAATAGTTCATATGTTAGTGTGAAGATGAACCCTAGTTCATAATTTTTTTTGTTAAAAAAATTATGATATAAATGTTGATATGAGGATGAACCCTAGTTTGATGATGCATGTTGATATGATGATATGATCTAGTGTGAAGATGAACCCTAGTTTGATGATGCATGTTGATATGATGATATGAACATGTTGTTTGGAAAAAATTATTTAAACATATGATGATATGATGTATGTTGGAGGATTTATTTTTGATATGATGCATGTTGATATGATTTGATCCATCATGTGTAGTAGATGTTGTTGGAGGAATATGCTTAAAATTTTATTTTGATATGATGCATGTTGATATGATTTGAGTTCATTTTTTGTTTATGTATGCTTTATGCTTATGGTGCTTTTGTTTATGAAATTTTATTAAGGCGGCCACCTCTTGCGGACAACATCGGCCAACGGTACTCCATGCTGGACTGGGCATTCGACAAGGGTCATCGTGCCCGGTTCATAGAGAACGGACAGGTAAGTGATATGAATGAAATTTTGATCAAAGTTTTTGGATTGATGAAAATAATTTCCTAACTTTTGGCGTTCACTTTTTGACAGATGCTCCAGCCACTGCGCATGAGGGGTCACAGGGTTCATGGGCATATGGACTATGACGATCGCTACGCGCCGTTCTTCAAGAAAGCATGTCTGTTGGGTTTCGTGTTGCAGTTCAAGCGTCAGCCGCCGACGCTTGTCCACGCAACTCTCACAGCTCTGATTGACCGGTGGCGACCGGAGACCCATTCTTTCCATCTGCCATGCGGGGAGATGACGATGACCCTCGAGGACTGGGAGATGATTACTGCCATGCCGATCGAGGGTCATGCACTCACCGGTCAAGTGGAGAGGACCAACTGGCAGCAGAGGGTTACCACCCTCATCGGCGACTGCCCCACTGCCAAGAGTAACCGTACATCCGGTGTGCCGTTGATCTGGCTCTCGGAGCACTGGAAGACATGCCCCCAAGACGCAGATGAGGCGATTGTGGAGTTGTATGCGAGGGCCTATCTGTGGTATATTCTCTCGAAGGTCGTGTTTCCAGACAGCTCCGGGAACTCTGCCAACTGGGCGTATCTGTTCTTCCTAGCGGACTGGGATGCAGGGTACAGTTGGGGGACCGCATCTCTCGCCTGCTTATACCGTTCGGTAAGAGAGTGTCTAATTGCCTACCTACCTACGAAAGTGTGTCCATGACATTTTGTTATATCTGATCCTCATTTGATGTTTTGGAGCTTGACGACGCAACACAGAGGACGGGAGACAAGTCCAATATGGGTGGCTTTGTCTGGGCCTTCTCCATTTGGATGTGGGAGCGGCTGCCGGTGGGGCGTCCGGAGAAGTTGCGAAGATGCCCATGGGAAGACTATAGCGAAGACGGCGACGAGACTCGAAACCCCACCGTAGCTTACGAGTGGGACGTTGTCAAACTCTACACGGGCCTAAACAAGACTTTGTACAAGACCTACACCAACGAGTTGGATGCTTTGACGCATACGCAGGTATATGAACTCGCTCAACACCTTTCTCTTTGATTCCACTTTTGACCGAGAGTGCGAACTTACCAATGTTTATGTAATAGGTAAACTGGTGGTCGTATCGACAAGACTGACAGTGGGACTTTGATCTGAACGTGATGTGCGATGCGGACCGTGGTCTCTGGCGGTGCATCGTGCCCATGATCTGTGTGTACGCCATCGAGTGGCACTTGCCACACCGCGTGGCCACGCAGTTTGGGATTTATCAGCATAACCCACCGGGCCAGCCCACCGATACCGGCGGCCACGCGCTCCACCTGTGAGCGCTTTGTTCTCCGTGCCCATGATTTCATTACGCTTATCATGTTTCTTGTTGCTTATGATGATCTCATTGCGCTTATGATGATTCTTGTTGCTTATGCCTTGCCGGATGAGCAGGCAGAAGAATCACTCGATCACAGACTGGGGAGAGGAGCATAAGACTCATGTGACGGAGTGGGACCGACGGAGGTACCGTAAAGACGTGGAGAGGAAAGTGACTGACTGGGATGCTTACCTGGGCCAACACATGAGGTGGTACAATGATGGCCAGAAGCACCGTCTTCGTCTCGGGCCTCGGTGGACGGCGGAAGACATCGCGGAGCTGGAGAGGGATGACCCCGAGGAAGAGGCCTACCGGACTGGCATCAGAGACATGCACAGTGGATTTAGGGAGTGTGCACCCCTCATCAACAGAGTGGTAAGTTTGAACCGACGGTTTTGTTTAAATTATTTTATTCGTCATCGTGACTGACTTATGTTGTTGCAGTCTGGTGAGCTGACCAGATGCATCTTTGAAGACTCAGATGCACTAGGTGATCTCCCCGGGAGCGTACAATCTGAGAACAAAGTGAGGGGGACGATGAAGGTACAATTTCAGCCTCCTGGGAATAGATGCATCTTGTTCACTTGCAATCAGACGATCTGATACTTATTATGCCCTTGTTTCATTGTGAGTGCAGAAGTTCGTGAAGCGTTGTCGCAAGCTGGTAGGGCTGCTTGGGTGTGCTGGAGCTGGGTCAGTTGAAGCTTATCAGCCTGTAGCCACACAGGGGCTCATCGAGCCATGCTCCCTCATCATCTAGATTGGTTGGGGAGGAGGAGGAGGAGGAGGAGGAAGAGGATGACGAGGAGGAGGCCACACATGAAGAAGGGGAGGAGGAGGAGGATGAGAGCAACGGGGAGGAGGAGTACAATGAAGATTATGGACCTCCACCAACTCAAACATCTCAAGCATCTCAGCTGCCGAAGAGGAATCCGAAGAAGAAGGATTTGCTGAGTCCGGACCCTTTCTAGAGACCGGTTCCTCGACGGCCCAAGAAGAAGACCGAAGAGACTCGTTCAAAGAGTAACGAGGACTGTACCTCCAAGAGGGGAAGGAGCAACTGATTATGCTCTTCGATACTTGGCTCTTTTAGTTTGGTTGAACTTGTCTAGTGGTTGTGAAACTACATGGAACTATGTGTTTGCTATTTGTGGATCTATGTGTTTGCTACTATGTGGAACTCCGTTTACTGATTAGTTGAAGTTCGTTTGAAATGTTATATGCACTTCAAGTTATCTAATGTGGATCTATGTGATGCCCAAGTTTAATTGTTTAAAATATGTGATATTGCTGTCGTATTTGTGAAACTTGTTGTGATATTGCTGTCATATTGAATTTGAAAACAAGCAACCAAATGAACTAGAAACAACAAAACAGAGGACCCTACCGCCAGCCCCCATGGCGGTAGGGTGAACCTACCGCCAGGGCCCTTGCATATTTCATTACAGAAGCTTTATACGTCAAAAGACGGGACCCTACCGCTAGGGGCCCTGGCGGTAGGGTCAGACAGCCTACCGCCATGGGTCCTGGCGGTAGGGCGAACCTACCGCCAGGGCCCTTGCATCTTTCGTTACATAATGTTTGTACGGCAAAACCCTACCACACCTTACCACCAGTGGCTCTGGCGGTAGGGCTAGACAGCCTACCTCCAGGGCCCCTGGCGGTAAGGTACTTATCCACGTCAGCACGCGGTGACGGCCGTCGTCCCCCTCCGTCACACCCTACCACCAGGGCCCCTGGCGGTAGGCTGTCTAACCCTACCGCCAGAGCCCTTGGCGGTAGCAAAAGGGTCAAATCCCGAAAATATTTCAAACCAGGGTCAGATCTTGATTTTGTTTGTCAAAAGGGTCAAAACACGAAATTTACCCACCTTGCTCATGTGTTCTTGCTCTAGAATTTCGTTCCAAGGACACAGGACACTCGAATCCGGCTAGGATGAGGGGCATACCTAGCCATCTGCCGGGCCCGGCCGGGCCTACCAAAGCCCGAGGAGAAAACCTAGGCCCGAACCTGGCCCGAAAGTGATAAAGCCCGCTGGGCCTTGGGCCGGGCCCCTTTAGTAAATCGTTAAAACAGCGGGCCCAACCCGACCTTCGGGCTCAAAATGTAGGCCCGGGCTCGGCCCGGGTGCAGCGTCGGGTCGGGCTGCCCATGGCCAGGACTAATGAGGGGTAGTGGGATTGGATGGGGTGCGACACACGGCTCCTAGGCGACTCGCACCTCCGGTGCGACTTCGTTTCAGATCTTGGTGCAGCCCTGCTAGAATTCAGGTCGGGATTCCTTCTCTGGCGAGACGATCGGCTGGTTCTGCTAAACTCCAATGAGCGGACGGTCGACGCGAGAAGCTAGGGCGGTGGCGAGGGGTCGCGGTCAGGACAGGCGGTGCAGTTCCCGTGCCACATAGTACGAGTCGCGACGCCCGCACAGTTGGGGAGACACGACACGAAGCCCGAGGTGAATAATGGCGGAGTGGACGCGGAGGTGAGGCTACTTAATTCTCACGATTCGCCTCCCCTCACCACTTTCCCCATCCCCATCTTCACCCCATTCGTGCGGAGAGAACCACCCCTGCACCACGAGACCTAGGGTTCGATGACGAGGAGGGAGCAGCAGATGGCGGTGATCGCCGATGGCGACGAGGTGATGATGGGGCGGCTTGAGGAGATCGACCGTTAGTTCCCCAAAGCAAAGGCACTCAATGATGCGGCGATCATGGTTCTGGGGAGACTGAACGGGGAAGAGATGACCCGCTGATTCCCCAATTCGATCGCCAACAGGCGATGGGGGTCCTGCTCTGGGCGATGCTCGAAGCAAAGTCGTCGATCCCAGAGGAGCGCCACAAGTGGTGGGTCTTCAGATCCTTGCGCTATCGCCAGATCCCAACGCCAGCACCACTGGTGATGGGGCTCCCTGCTCCGGGGATGCAAGCGGCGCCGGTCGAGATCGAGGACGATGTGGAGATGGCGGAACCACCGAGGAGGCGGAGAGCGTGGAAGGTGATAACACTCCCTCGCCGCGCTTCCCGCGAAGGTCGGCGCGCCTCCACGCTCTTTCCCGCGACCAGTAGGGGTCTCACCTGCCGGTAGCCGCTTTTGGCTGCTGGCAGGTGAGGACTCTGAAGACGAGGGGGGAGATGACATCATATTCGTCTTCGTCGGGTACGCAATTCAGAGCTGCTAAATGCCTTGCTTCTACTGCACAGATTTATGCAGATGATGCTCAGGTTGGTAGGAAAATTAGAGTTGCCCACGATGATAGAGTAGAAAAAAAATCCCCAAACTCCATTTTGAGGAGAGGGAGAGAAATTAAAAAATGGAGTAAAAATGAGTATATAAGATATGATATAGGAGGAAGAATAGAGATTAGAGAGATTTTTGATGCAAAAATTGTACAAAAACAGATGAGGCATCGGAATTTCCAGCGCATTGGTAGTTGGTATGATGATGGATATGTTGACTTTGGAGAAATTACAATAAATGAAATCCCAATTAACATTGATGTGATGTGTTATGGGGAAAAGCTGATGAAAAACGAAAAGGTAGAAAGTAGGTGATCTCCGGTGATATTCGGGGGCCCGGTAGGTCTAGGAATGTAGACTTTGGCCCATGGGCCAATGAAAGCCCGATAGAAGGCCTTGCCTATCTTTGCTCTAGACCACGGGATATAAAAAGAGGGGGTGGAGAGTGTCGGTGTCAAAACCGGCAGATCTCGGATAGGGGGTCCCGAACTGTGGATCCTAGATTGATGGGGAACATGGGACACAGAACACGATATTTACCCATGTTCGGTCCCTCTCTAAGAGGTAATACCCTACGTCCTGCTTGATTATATTGCTTGTGTATATGGGGATTACAGTGTTGATCTACCGCGAGATCAGAGGAACTAAACCCTAAACTAGTAGGATGGTGATGGTTCTCTTAGCCTCTACGGACTAAACCCTCTAGTTTATATAAACACCAGGGGTACTAGGGTTTACATATAATCAGTTACAGCAAGGGGACGCTGGATCATTCATATTGACTTGGAGTACACACCAAGGCACAAAAGGTCTTCGGTCCGGATACAGTGCGACCAACAGTCTGACCCACGTGAGATGGACCGGCACCCCGAGGACCCCTTGGTCTAGGACTCCCTCAGTAGCCCCCGAACTAGCCTTGAATGCTGGAGCTTCAACTGGCGTTCACTCCATGCTTCCCCAGGTCTTCGGCTTGCGAGGCGAGTTATTCATCTTCCCAAGTTCGGTTGTCCCTAACAATCCAGCTGCCGACGACTTCCCATCCTGTCAAACTGTCAATGGTCCCCTGCCATTAATGTGGTCAAGGGCGACCCTCAATTTCTGAGCGTCCGTCAGAAGATGAATAGCTTTGCATTTTTTACAAAACACCCTCCCGGGACCAGAGATCATGCCTATTAAATAAACCAAAGGCGCATCGAGTGACCCATTCATCCCTAGATAGAAATCCAATCCCGTCCAAAGAAGACTCAAGGCTCATGGCTGGCGCCCCGAGCTCATCCTCCCGCCCCCACGGCCAAATTCCAGGTGACTGATCGAGCTGATCTGTTTCGTGGCTCCAGCTATGCGAATTCCAGCGGCAAGGGTACCTTCCTACCGCAGATCTCATGTCTGTTCACGCTGGATTGACCTCGGCAAATGGCGAGGCCTTTGCAGAGAACCTTCCCAGTCCAAGTAAAGATGATATGGTATGTTTCGTATCCTTCCTTCTAAGAGGTTTGGGATTCCCTATTCACCCTTTCTTGAGGGGTCTATTAGAGTTTTATGGGATCCAACTCCACCACCTCACCTCTCGATCAATCCTGCATATCTCTAGCGTCGTCGCTCTCTGCGTGGTGTTTCTGGGCTGCGAGGCCCATTTTGAATTATGGAGGAAGTACTTCTGCCTCGTCCCTCATACCCACGGGGGGTCAATTTTTAGGTGGGCGGAGCTGAAGTGTGCCGCATAGCTGGCACTGTTGGAACTCCAAAGAAAGATTCTGAAGAATGGACTTCAGAGTGGTTTTATATCAAAGATGTCCCCGTGTTGGAACCTGCCCGGAGAGGCCTGCCCGAGTATTCAGATGCTCCGCTAAAGAAGCGTCTCAACTGGAGGCTGCGAAGCCCCTCTAGAGGAGAGTCTACCGAGGCACGGTGCCTAGCCGCAAAGGTAAGGGTGCTGACACACAGTGGGCTAACCATGATTGACGTAATGGCCGCAGCAATCGATTGATGCGTGCAACCCCTCCAGCAAAGGTTGCACCCTTTGTGGTGCTACAATGGAACGAGTGATGCATTTCGCTACAAGCGGTAGGGGCCGGATAGCTCAAAAGCAATGTCCGCCATACTGGCGGATCTTTTCAAAGGCGAGGAAGAAGAGTTCGCCCGCCCAAGAAACTGGAAAGGCTACTCGGGCTATAACCTCGTCGAATGGGTAAGTTCTTAAATTCGCATACATAGCTCAGACATTATATCCGAATCCTGATCGACTCAACCATCTTACGGAACAGAGCTGGAGACGCCAAATAGAAAGCATCAGCTGTCCTTCTCCCCAGCCAGAGGACTACTCCCGCAATGATGACCCAGGATTCCACGAGCATCCGGAGGTGTCCATTGATTTTGAGGACGGGGTTTTCTTTCAGGAAAGCCTTGATGGCTCCAAGGTGGCTATCATAGCCGATCACCCCGGGCTTCTCCCCTCCTCCACTGTAAGTAGCGAGAAGGCCTCCTCTCAATTAGGGTGTTCGCCTCGCGCTGCTCTAGTTATGCTAACTACTACTCCCAAGGGTCGTCGTACCTCGCGCCGAACACCGACGGGGGTGACGTCAATTCCGTCCAACAAAGGAACCCTCAAAAGAAAGGCGGCCGCGGGAGCTCAGCCAAACATGTCTGCAGAAAAAGGTAGTGTGTTTTGAAATTGCACTCAACTCATTAGTGGCCTCATCGTTGCGGGGCTCTGTTGACATTCAATCTGTGTTTGCAGGAAAAAGGTACCATCCCGACCGACCGAAGACGTCAAGGAAGCATCAGAATGCGGCCGAAGACCCTCAGTACAGACAGGGGTCGAAGCGGGGAATTCCATTGTAGACCAGCCTTTAGAAGATCCTGATGACGTCTCAGTCACCAACTCTGAAGTTGAAAGTGTGATGAATTATCGGTGTCGGAAAGAATCCCAGTGCCATGACGTCTTTTCCGATCAAGAGTTTAACGCCTTTAATTCGGTTGACGCATACCTCAGAGCGGCTCGAACAGGCCTGGAGGGGACTGCTAACATTGTGTCGACCAATATACAAGTAGGGGATAGATTCTGACAACCGAATATAAATACTAACCCAATAGCCCCCAAGCCTTGATTCGGGCGGGACGGCCGAGTTAAGGGTTTGTGAATATAGTTATTTATGATTTTTGGCAAGCTTCAAAGGACCAGAGTAAAAAGTTGTCCGATGACCTTGAGTCAAGCCGAACACAATTGGCTGATGTGAAGGCCGAATTAGAGGCGTTGAAGAAGTTCACCAGCGAGGCCCATGGTGAGGGGAAGTTTTTAACACGCATGAATTGCGCCAATGTGCCCTGTTTGACACTAGCTTTCTTTGTAGCAGCTGAATCCATAGGTCAGTTACAAAAGGACCTGGATGCCGCCAAAGAGTCCCAACGGTACGCTGAGTCACAACATCAAGCCGGTCTACGGGTTCTAAAACAAAGCCATGAGGAAACCAACAAATTGAAGGCAGAGAACCAGCAACAGGTCAACCGACTGGAGAGTTTAAAAGCTCAGTTGGCGCAGGCTCTAGGAGATAACCAAAGATTAAAAAGCGGCATGTTCAGTAACTGTCATTTAAGCATTGGGTGTACATAGCCGCTTGCAATGCTTGAATATAAAAAATATGCCGCTTTATGCTAGGTCTCTTGACTCGTCGGCCCGGAGAGGAGGTCAAGTCCTTTGTCGGAGATCTTTTAAAAGAACAATCTATGATTCATGAGAGAGCTCGAAAGGCTATGAAGAACATGGTCAAGGCGTTATGGCCGACTGAAGTGGCGCGGGACGATATGGCTGAACTGGCGAATCGATTTAAGGGAGCTCAGAGACGTTTTGAATTATTGAAAATATCATCCTGTCGGGAAGGGGCGCGAGAAGCATGGGCCATGGTGAAGACCCAATTCAGAAAACTCGAGCCAGAGCATATGGCTCGTGTTGGACCAGATGAGGGAGTCCTGGATTGCGGGGTCCTCGGGTGTCCGGGCTAACTGTTATGGGCCGGACTGATGGACCGTGAAGATACAAGACAGACGGCCCTCCCTCGTGTCCGGATGGGACTCTCCTTTGCGTGGATGGCAATATTGGCATCGGGATCTGTAGATTCCTTCCTCTGTAAACCGACTCTGTACAACCCTAGGTTCCTCCGGTGTCTATATAAACCGGAGAGATTAATCCGTAGAGGCTATCACATATCATTGGCTAGACATCTAGGGTTTAGCCATTACGATCTTGAGGTAGATCAACTCTTGTAACCCTCATATTCATCAAGGTCAATCAAGCAGGAAGTAGGGTATTACCTCCGTTAAGAGGGCCCGAACCTGGGTAAACATTGTGTCCCCCGTCTCCTGTTACCATCGACCTTAGACGCACAGTTCGAGACCCTACCCGAGATCCGCCGGTTTTGAACCGACATTGGTGCTTTCATTGAGAGTTCCACTGTGTCGTCAGCAGAAGGTTCGATGGCTCGTTCAATCTCCAGTAACAATGCTGTTTCCAGGGAGACTTTTCTCCCCGGCCAAATCTTCGTGTTCGGCGGCTTCTTGTTGTGTGCTAACTCCAGCGGCCGCCTCGAGCACATCGACAGTTACGCCCCTGGTCATCAGATCAGTTTTGGGAACTTGAATTATGTCGCCGATATCCGAGTAGAGTTGATCCTTGAAGGATTTGCGGCTGCAACCGCCGCTCTAGCCTTAGATCCAGAGCAAACCACCGGGTCCGAAGACGGGAATTTTGAGCCCGCCGGACCCTCTGCAGTTGTAGAACTCACTGTCGGAGGCCCGGATGGAGTCTTGTCATCGGCAGGCCCGAAGTCAGACGGATCCCATCCTATCCCTGGAAGGTCGGACTCTCCCCCGGATGTTAGCTCCGAACTCTTGAGGTCCACAAAATGTGAGCACGGCCAGGAGGCCTTGGCCACGCCCGGCTCCGCGGACTTTCTCTCCCCCGTCCAAACGTCACTCCTTAATGAAGCACTGGACTTAATGCGAACCCTCGCCGTCGGTGTCAAAACCGGCGGATCTCGGGTAGGGGGTCCCGAACTGTGCGTCTAGGATCGATGGTAACAGGAGATGGGGGACATGATGTTTACCCAGGTTTGGGCCCTCTCTACGGAGGTAATACCCTACTTCCTGCTTGATTGATCTTGATGAATATGAGTATTACAAGAGTTGATCTACCACAAGATCGTAATGACTAAACCCTAGAAGTCTAGCATGTATGACTATGGTCATGAATATCCTATCCGGACTACTCCCTCCGGTTTATATAGACACCGGAGGGATCTAGGGTTACACAGAGTCGGTTACATAGGAAAGAATCTTCATAGATGATCGCCATGCTTGCCTTCCACGCCAAGGAGAGTCCAATCCGGACACGGGTACAATCTTCGGCCTTCATGTCTTCATAGCCCATCAGTCCGGCCCATGGATAACAGGCCGGACGCCCGAGGACCCCTTAGTCCAGGACTCCCTCAGTAGCCCCTGAACCTGGCTTCAATGACGAGGAGTCCGGCGCGCAGATTGTCTTCAGCATTGCAAGGCGGGTTACCTTCCATCCGAACTCCAAGATAGTCTTCGGACGCGATGATAGTATCCGGACCTGTCACACACACACACACACACACCATACACAACCACAGAGAGAATATAATTTTGCACGAGTTCAATCCGCTGACAAATTTCGGTTGCATGATATCTCGTCCGACCGATCATAATTCCGGACCGTTTTGTGCCCAACGCTCCACGTCCCGAGACGCGGTTGCCATTGGCACGTCCCGTCGAAGCAAAGATCGTGCCCCCTTATAGTGGGATTCTCATCAATGCGGGCATGGGTAATCCAACCGCGCCGTTTGTACAGCCCTTGGGAACAGGTGAGTTTTTAGGGCGAGTGGGGAGGCGCTTGATATTCGCGGCCTTTATAAGGGGATAAGGATTCCCTTCCTTCACCCACACCCTTCCTCTCCTTCAGTCCCTTCGCCCTTGATCTCCAGCGCCCAAGCTTTAGCTTCTCCTCGTTCGATAAAGCACTCCAATCATGTCCGGATCCGGAGCTGGAGGCAAGTGGATGGCCTCCTCCGTTAAGAAGAAGGACATCACGGAGCTCCGGGAGGCCGGATATTTGGCCAAGGAGATTGCTCATCGACTCCCGGCGAAAGGGCAAATCGTCCCTACTCCCGAGCCCCATGAGAGGGTTGTGTTTCTCACACATTTTGTCCGAGGGCTGGGATTCCCTCTCCACCCGTTCGTCCGCGGACTAATGTTTTACTATGGGCTAGACTTTCATGACCTAGCCCCTAACTTTATTCTCAACATCACGACATTCATTGTCGTGTGCGAAGCCTTTCTCCGCATCCCACCTCATTTCGGCCTATGGCTGAAGACCTTTAATGTGAAGTCGAAGGTGGTGAGCGGTCAACAAGCAGAGTGCGGAGGCACCATGGCGGGCAATATGCCCAATGTCACCTGGCCCGAAGGCTCCTTTGCGGAGACGGTGAAGGGGTGGCAATCGGGGTGGTGCTACATCACCGAGCCGCGCGATGCTGATTGGGCAGCGGCCCCCGAATTCCGATCTGGAACCCCGATGCGGCTCACCTCCTGGCAAGAGAAGGGCCTAACCTGGGGTCCCTCGGACGAGCTAACTAGGCTCCAGACGTGCGTCCAGAACATGATAGACAGAAAAATCAAGCTCGTCAACGTGATCCAGGTCATGCTCATTCGTCGGGTTGTTCTGTGCCAACGCCGGACTTGCTATCTATGGGAGTATGATCCGGCCAAGCACCAGATGCTACTAGAGCTCTTCGGCACGACGCACGAAGACATCTGGAAAGTGCTCTTCAAGGCTGGCGAGACGCCACCGCCCACGACCTAGGATCGCGGGCTTAGCTCAAAACGCCAGGCTAATTCGGTAAGTTCCATAATGTTTGTAAGGTGTACCCTTTACTAGCATGTTTTGAGGAAAAGCCTAAGCTTTCCTACCCATATTTTCAGGCCTGGATTGAGGTAGCAGAGGGGATTAACTGTCCGGCCCCACTGCCCGAAGACCAAGAATTCCCATTACTGACGAAAATGCTATTTCCAGCACCTTATGAGGTGCCAGAGAAGACGGCCAAGAAAGCGACCAAAGGGGCCAAGAAGGGCCCTTGCCGAAAAGGTGTTCTGGACGTGTCGTCCGAAGACGAAACTCCTTCTTCATCCGCTGACGACGACGACAAAGAGGAGGAGCAAAACGACTCCCCACCTGAAGTGGGGAGGAAGAGGAGGGCGGTCCCCACGAATCCAGAGGCAAAAGCGCCCAAGAGGGAAAAAAGTTCCGTCGCGGATAACTACGCGTGGGATGTCGATAGCAGCCCGGAGCGACCTCGCCGGACCAAACCTCGGGCCGCATCGTAAGTATCAGAGTCCAAAAACGTCTGGCCTTCCTGGTTTGTATTATTGATATACTTTAAATCTTTTCATTGCAGCCCGGCACGCGATGGCTCCCCACGATCCTCGACAGAGGATTCGCTAGACTCGAAGGAGATGGCTAGCATGTCTCCGCCACCTGCTCATTCTGCCTCGCCCAAGGGTGATGACGAGGTGGTGTCCCAAAAGACCTTCCCGGACCGGGGGGAGGTTCCGGAGATCGTCAAGGTGGACCCCAGGATGGCTCCTCGGCCGCCGGACATATGGGGAAAAAAGCCCCCATGGGGACTGGTGACGGGGCCCGAGTTCCTTTCGGCCCTCGGCCGGATACCCTTCCGGAGACCTACATGGCTCCGGAGTCCAGCGAACGACCTTCCCCGAAAGGAGGAGATGTGTCTGTTCCGCCGGTGACCTCTGTCCAACCAGAGGCACCGGATAATCTGCTGGAGGCGCTATGAGGCGCCTCCATTGTGGATGAACACCGTGCCCTCATGGGCACGGTGATCGAGAAGGTTCAGTTCATCAAGAGCGGACTGGCCGAAGCCTGCACTAGCCTTCTAACGGGCTTTGAGGTAAGTAGTGTGATTGTAGGAAGAATATCACAGTGTAGACAGTAGCCACTGATGCTCTGTTCGGTGTTCGGAAAGAAAAAGTCGAACAGAGGATAAAAAATAATTATCGCAGGAGTCTAACAAAAAGGTGTCTGTGTGAATAAGCAGGCCTTGTTGCGGGCTGCTACCGCTCAAACCGCGGAGGTCTCCGGACTGAAGCAGAAACTGGAGCGGGCCAAGGACGAGCTCGGCCTCGTGAAGAAGCAGCTGGAGGATAGCCAAGGTATGCAGTAACCTGCCGGTATATTGAAGAATAAATTGTTCAAGCTGACTAAAGTGTCATGAACTTTATTAGGGGCCACGACCGAAGTGGCGGCCCTCAAAAAGGCGTTAGCTGAGGCCAAGGACAAAGCGGCCAAGGAACGCGCCGCACACGAGAAGCACGAGGCCCTGGTTAGCAAGGCCCAGCAAGAGCTCCAAGACGCCGTCAAGAAGCTCGAGTCCTTGGAGCGCGATTTTAAGACGCAAGAGTCCGAACTTGCAAAGGCCCGTCAGAGCACACATGATGCCCGAGCCGAAGCCCAGAGCACCCTCCAAGAAATTCAGGTGGCCAAGAAGATTACGGCGGGTAAGTCTTTCGTTATGCAAAGCCAGTAGGCAAAGGAAACATTCCTTGTACTGACCCGCATTTGGGTTTTGCAGGGGCGTTTACGAATCTGCCGCGGAGCATATCAGATGCTGCCGAGTTTTATCGAGCCGAAGATGGGATGTCGACGGAGAAGCTATTCTGGTCTCAATATTTTGGACCAGAACATCCGGTGCCCTTTAGCAACCAGCTGAAACAGCTGGTCGAGCTGCACGGGTCAGCCGAGTTAGCCATGACGGACCTGATAGTCCGGCTGTGGCCTGCCGAGCCCGTACCCAGCAGCTACTTCGGACTTGTGAAGCGGCTTGTGAGTGCCTGCCCACGGCTCGAAGCCGTGAAGAGATCGGTCTACATTGAAGGTGCACGGATGGCCTTTGCCCGCGTCAAGATGCATTGGGCGAAGCTGGATGCCAAGAAGCTGGTGACCGAGGGGCCGCCTGAGGGCAAGGAGCATCGTCGACCCGAGCTATATTTTGATAGTGTCCTGGAGGGGTCCTGCCTTGTAGCAGAGCAATGTTCGAAGGATGTTATATTCCCATGAAAACATTCGTATTATCCTGTCCTGTAATATGGAAGAATGATGGTGTGTAATATAATCCTTGTGATTTAAATTTTACCTCCTGTGCGGCCGTTTATGAGATCTGAGGGTTGACCAGTCGTCGGCTTCTGCCCCCATGTAGGTAGTACGGGGTTGTTCAGGATAAATCTAAACACTCTTTACTCCACATTCTGGTCCTTAAAGGAGGTGTTTAGCACAACGAACAAGGCAATCAGACTATGCGGCCTTTACCGCCCTCACTTAGTCATAGGAGTTTGACAATAAGAAATTCGGCGAAGCCCCTTGTATTCGGAAGACCGAACTAGGGGCGTAACACACGCCTAATCGGGGAAACCGATTCCTCGCATGAAGCGGAGAAAATCTCTAACGATTTGGGACCTCTCGAACAGCTGACCAGCTCTCGCCGCATCATGACAGTCAGTTTTCGGCTTTCTCTACTGAGGTGCTCGTCCGGAAGAACCGGGACACAATCACAGTAGTTCTCCCTTTACTACCCTAGCCGATATAGCGGAACGTAAGGTAGTAAGCACAGGAGCCGGGTAACCCAACTATTGACCAAAGACATGATTCAGAGCCGATGCATATAATGCTATAAGTTCGGGGTGCCGAACTGTACTGTAAAAGTATTCGGACTTTGTTGCCGTAATTCGGGGCGTGATGAAGCCCCTGGCGCAGTAATACGCACCAGAATGTACGCGTGCAATAAGTAATAAATACAAAGGAAGAAAGGGGAAGATTAGGTAAAAACTGACGCTTCCCTTTATTTTTATAATGTGACTAATACGTCGAGGCGTATTTGTACATGCAATATGATAAGCAAAAAAGGCTATTTAACATGCCAAAACCAAGTGCGGGCTGCGTGCGGGTATGTAAAACAGGTATAGCAATCATTAACAGAGGCCACCTGGGGGTTCCCTTGTGCGCCAAAGCTCCTTGCCTCCTTGGTGTGTCTGACAGACAGGTTGTGAGAAGAAGTCTCGAAAAGAGAGAATTGACCTGAAATGGAAAAGAAAAAGGTACGCGAATCCTGGGGTCGGTTGAGCCGCACTATGGATCGCGAGCTAGCTATGCCTTCGTCCATATTGTTTGGGCGCGTAATTATGTACGCGTGGGGCGGAGGCCGAATTGCTAATCAAGCTCTTTACGAGCTGAGCTGTCCTGTTGCAGTGTAGTCCGGACCTTCTCAACGATGTCCGGGGGTTTGGCAGCCGGATTATAGTTTTGCTTGAGAAGGCCATTTTGTACTTCTGCTGCTAGGGCGGCTGTGTGCTCCTCCGTTCGAAGGGAGCGTTCAGTGTTGCCATTGACTGTTATGACACCGCGTGGACCGGGCATCTTGAGCTTGAGATAAGCATAGTGTGGCACTGCGTTGAATCTAGCAAACGCGGTTCATCCGAGCAGTGCGTGGTAGCCGCTGCGGAAAGGAACGATATCGAAGATTAACTCTTCGCTTCGGAAGTTATTCGGAGAACCAAAAACCACCTCCAGCGTGATTGAGCCCGTACAACGGGCCTCTATGCCTGGTATGACTCCTTTAAAGGTAGTCTTTGTGGGTTTGATTCGTGAGGGATTAATGCCCATCTTCCGCACTGTATCCTGATAGAGCAGGTTGAGGCTGCTACCACCATCCATTAGGACTCGTGTGAGGTGAAATCCGTCGATGATTGGGTCAAGGACCAGCGCGGCTGATTCGCCATGACGGATGCTATTTGGGTGGTCACGTCGGCCAAAGGTGATCGGAAATGATGACCACGGATTGAATTTTGGGGCGACTGGCTCTACCGCGTAGACGTCCCTGAGTGCGCGCTTGCGCTCCCTTTTGGGTATGTGTAGCATATATCATGTTCACCGTTTTGATCTGAGGGGGGAATTTCTTCTGCCGCTCAGTGTTCGGCTGCCAGGGCTCTTCGTCGTCGTCCTCGCTTTGCGATCCCATTTCCTTGTTCTTGCTTTTTGACTTGCTGGCTTGTTTGAAAACCTGTCAATCTCTGTTGGTATGATTGGCTTGTTTGCCTGGGGTGCCATGTATCTGGCACGGACGATCGAGTATGCGGTCCAAGCTGGATGGTCCCTCGCTGTTCCTTTTATAAGGTTTCTTTCGCTGGCCAGGCTTGGAGCCACTGAATCCGGCGTGAACTGCAGCGTCATCGGTGTTATCGCCATTACTTTGACGTTTGTGTCTATTGCGCCGGGTCTTGCCGGTGCCATTCTTGGCCTCTGAGGGGCCTGCCTCATTGGTTGTATTTTTACTACGAGCCAGCCAACTATCTTCACCCGCGCAAAAGCGGGTCATGAGTGCCGTGAGGGCTTCCATAGACTTCGGCTTTTCTTGGCCGAGGTGGCGGGCGAGCCATTCGTCACGGATGCTGTGTTTGAAGGCCGCTAGGGCTTCGGCATCCGGACAACCAACGATTTGGTTCTTTTTGGTTAGGAACCTAGTCCAGAAGTTTCTGGCTGATTCTCCAGGTTGTTGAACTATATGGCTTAAGTCATCGGCGTTTGGTGGCCGGACATAAGTACCTTGGAAGTTGTCAAGAAAGGCTTCTTCCAAGTCCTCCTAGCTGCCGATGGAATTTCCAGGCAGGCTATTTAGCCAGTGTCTAGCTGGCCCTTTTAATTTCAGTGGGAGGTATTTGATGGCGTGGAGGTCGTCTCCTCGGGCCATATGGATGTGGAGAATAAAATCTTCGATCCACACTACGGGATCGGTTGTGCCGTCGTATGATTCAATATTGACGGGCTTGAACCCCTCGGGGAATTCGTGATCCAGTATATCGAGCAGAGAGGGTGTGCGGCGCCTCTATATCAAGCCGCATCACGGCGCACCTCCAATGAAGTCCGTCTGCGGTTATCAGCCCGGGCGTGACTGGGTTTGTCACGTCCGAATAGGTAGCCGTCATCCCGAGTTGGGAAGCGTCCTCACGATCCGTAGATTGATCTGGTGTGTCCTTCTCTACTGTCCAGGTCCTGGCGAAGGTCGTATGTATGGTCCCAAGCTGTTCTGTCCCTGTTTTTATGAGGCGGTGGGGCGGGTTGTTGTTCAGCCTGAGTTGCCGTTTTATCTCGACCGCGAGGTGGTCGGTCCGCATTACGCGAGGGAGGTATGGGATCCGGTGCCTCCTCATCGAACTGAGGTAGCAGTCTGCGCTTTGGGTAACTCTTGGCAGGGCGCTTGGGGTCATATTCTTCGGCTGCCAGGACATCTGTCCATCTGTCAATGAGTAGGTCTTGATCGGCTTGGAGCTGCTGCTGCTTTTTCTTCAGGCTTCTTGCAGTAGCTATTAGCTGGCGCTTGAAGCGCTCCTGCTCGAGGGGTGCCTCGGGCATGATGAAATCCTCGCTGCCGAGGCTCTCCTCATCCTCGAAGACTGGACGATAACCATCGTCATCCGGGTCAATGGGCATGGCCTGTTTATCAGGGTTAACTTGCCCGTTGTCTTGTTCCTCCTGTTCGGATGTAGCTCCAACAGGGTCTTCATTGTTTTCGGCGTCGCCCGGAGTACTATTTTCTCCGGTGCCAGTGTTGCCATCTTTTGAGCGACGGGGCTTAGAACGGCGTTTAGGGCGCCGGCGCTTGGAGTGTGTCTCAGAAGGTTTATTTGCAACTGGATCTTCTTTGTCATCGTCACTAGTTTTTTTAGGTGTGTCAACCATGTACACATCGTATGAAGAGGTGGCCGTCCAACGTCCAGTGAATGGCGGGTCTTGGCCTTGCTCCTTGTCGGCATCGTCGTCCATACCGTCGATGTCTTCGGATCCATAATCAAGCACGTCGGTTAGGTCATCGACAGTGGCTATAAAGTGGGTGGCGGGTGGGAAGCAAAATTCCCCATCATCAGCCTCTAGCTCGAACCGAACATAGTTCGGCTGTGAGTCCTTCTCCAAGGATAAATTCTTTAAAGACTTTAGCACATCACCCAAAGGTGAGTGTTGGAATATGTCTGCGGCGCGGAATTCGAGAATCGACAACCGATCCAGCTCGGTGTCCGCAGGCGTACATGGTCCGGAACTTATAGCCGGAGACAAGTCCGGAGTTCCGTTGACGCAAATATTGCAGGGTGTCGAGTCCATGTGCAGCTCCAACGCCGCGGACTCTGTGGCCTCGGATGGCTTCACCTGCTCCGGTTCTAAGGCCGTTGCAGCAACAGGAACCATCTCCTGGATGTGATTCGATGATCGATTTAAGTCATGTTCATCGAGACGAGGGGGAGCGATCGTCGCAGTCTCGAATCCGTTGAAGATCAAGTCTCCGCGGACGTCCGGGACGTAGTTCAAGCTTCCGAATCTGACCTGATGGCCAGGGGCGTAGTTATCGATCTGCTCCAGATGGCCAAGCGAGTTGGCCCGCAGTACGAAGCCGCCAAACACAAAGATCTATCTGGGGAGGAAGGTTTCTCCTTGGACGGCGTCACTATCGACGATTGATGGGGCCACCGAACCTTTCGTCGGCGACACAGTGGAACTCTCAATGAAAGCACCAATGTCGGCGTCAAAACCGGCAGATCTCGGGTAGGGGGGTCCCGAACTATGCGTCTAGGATCGATGGTAACAGGAGACGGGGGACATGATGTTTACCCAGGTTCGGGCCCTCTCTACGGAGGTAATACCCTACTTCCTGCTTGATTGATCTTGATGAATATGAGTATTACAAGAGTTGATCTACCACGAGATTGTAATGACTAAACCCTAGAAGTCTAGCCTGTATGACTATGGTCATGAATATCCTATCCGGACTACTCCCTCTGGTTTATATAGACACCGAAGGGATCTAGGGTTACACAGAGTCGGTTACATAGGAAAGAATCTTCATAGATGATCGCCATGCTTGCCTTCCACACCAAGGAGAGTCCAATCCGGACACGGGTACAGTCTTCGGCCTTCATGTCTTCATAGCCCATTAGTCCGGCCCATGGATAACAGGCCGGACGCCCGAGGACCCCTTAGTCCAGGACTCCCTCACTCGCCATCGCAAAGGAATCACCTCCAAACTACGCCCATCCTGGACTAGGGGCTGAGTGCGGGGAATTTTACGTCCCACCCACCACCCACTTTATAGCCACCGTCGAAAATTTAACCAACATGCTGGACTATGCTTCCGAAGACATCGACGGTATGGACGACGATGCCGGAAACAGTCAGGGCCAGAACCCGCCACCCACCGGACGCTGGACGGACACCTCCACATATGACATGTATATGGTGGACACACCTAAAGAAGACGACGACGGTGAAGGCGGGAAGGATCCGGTCGAGGACAAACCCGCCGATGCACCACCAAAGCGTCGACGCCCATGGCGCCGCTCAAAGTCACGTCGTGCAAAGGATAGCAACACCGGCACCGAAGATAATAACACTCCGGAAAACACCGAAGATCGCGTAGCCCCCGTCGAGCCTACATCCGAACAGGATGATCAGGAGGAGGGGTAGGATAACCTCGACGATCCAGTCAAGATCGAAGACTCGGAGGACAGTAACTATATACCAATCTCCGAGGATGAGGTAAGCCTCGGCAACGAAGATTTCATCGTGCCAGAGGAACCCTTCGAGCAGGAGCGCTTTAAGCGCCAGCTAATCGCAACAGCGAGAAGCTTAAAAAAGAAGGAGCAACGGCTTCAAGCCGAACATGATACACTCAATGACAGATGGACTAAAGTCCTGGAAGCCGAAGCATACAGCCTCGAACGCCCAACAAAGAGCTACCCAAAACGCAGGCTACTACCGCAATTTGACGATGAGGCCATGGATCCAATACCGCCAAAGTATAATCCCGCTGATGAACCAGACCGTCCACCACGTGGACGGGACAGAGCGGCCACACACGCCGAACACCAGATCGCACCACCTCGCCGTAGAGGCAAGGAGGCAGCGGCCCCAGGCTACCACTATGACCTACGCCACGACCTGGACAATAGAGCCGGTCAAGCAAGATCCATATACGGTTCAAGGGGACGTGCCCCAATGCGCCACGACAGCCGTCAGGCCTCGCGCGACAAGCACAACTTCACCCGGGACGAAAACAGAGTGTGGATGCCCTCCGAGCTCCGCCGCATTGTCACCCGATACAGGGTGCTGCACACCCCCTATGTTTCACCGATGTGGTGATGGAGCATCAGTTCCCCGAAGGGTTTAAACCCGTAAACATTGAATCATACGACGGGACGACAGATCCCGCAGTATGGATTGAAGATTTTCTTCTCCATATCCACATGGCTCGTGGTGATGATCTCTGCGCTATCAAGTACCTCCCATTAAAACTAAAGGGACTAGCTCGGCACTGGTTAAACAGCCTCCCAGAGAACTCCATTGGTAGTTGGGAAGATTTGGAAGATGCCTTTAGAGAAAACTTCCAAGGTACCTATGTCCGGCCTCCAGACGCTGATGATCTTAGTCACATAGTTCAGCAACCCGAAGAGTCAGCTCGGAAACTCTAGACCAGGTTCCTAATTAAAAAGAACCAAATTGTCGACTGTCCGGACGCCAAAGCCCTTGCGACCTTCAAACACATCGTCTGGGACGAGTGGCTCGCCCGACACCTCGTCCAAGAAAAACGAAGTCCATGACAGCCCTCACCGCGCTCATGACCCGCTTTTGCGCGAGAGAAGACAGCTAGCTAGCTCGTAGAAGCAATAGCACCAGCGACCCGGGCACCTCCGAAGCCAGAGATGGCAACGGCAAGCCACGACGCAACAAGCACAAGCGTCGGAACAACAATGAAAATACTGAAGACACAACGGTCAACGCCGGATTCAGCGGCCCTAGAGCCGGACAACGGAATAAGCCATTCAAAGGAAACAAGGACGACCCATCCAGTTTGGACAAAATACTAGATTGGCCTTGCCAGATTCATGGCACCCCTGACAAGCCTGCCAATCATACCCATAGGAGCTGTTGGGTCTTTAAATAGGCCGGTAAGTTAAACACCGAGCACAGGGGGAAAGAGCCGCCAAGCGAGGACGATGAAGAGCCCCGCCCACCGAACACAGGAGGTCAGAAGAAATTCCCCCGTGATGTGAAAACGGTGAATATGATATATGTCACTCACATCCCCAAGAGGGAGCGCAAGTGCGCGCTAAGGGACGTCTACGCTGTAGAGCCGGTCGCCCCAAAATTCAACCCCTGGTCGGCTTGCCCGATCACCTTCGACCGCAAGGACCACCCAACCAGTATCCGTCACGGAGGTTCGGTAGCTTTGGTCCTTGACCCAATCATTGATGGGTTCCATTTGACCCGAGTCCTCATGGACGGCGGCAACAGTCTTAACTTGATTTATCAAGACACGGTCCGCAAGATGGGCATTGATCTATCAAGAATCAAGCCTACTAATACGACCTTTAAAGGAGTAATACCTGGTGTAGAGGCCCATTGCACGGGCTCAATAACATTGGAGGTAGTCTTCGGTTCGCCGGACAACTTCCGAAGCGAAGACTTGATATTCGACATCGTCCCCTTCCGTAGTGGCTATCACGCACTACTCGGACGAACTGCCTTCGCTCGCTTCAATGCGGTCCTGCATTATGCTTACTTAAAGCTTAAAATGCCTGGACCTCGCGGCGTTATCACAGTTAATGGAAACGCAGAGCCCTCCCTCCGCACCGAAGAGCATACCGCGGCTCTCACAGCCGAAGTACAGGTCGGCCCCGTCAAGCCGCACACCTCATCGGCCATCAAGCCCCCGAACAGTGTCAAACGAGTCCGGAACATCTCACATAATGACAGTCCGGCAATGCCAGAGCTGGACTAGCAGTTTTGCCTCCGTCAACCGCCGCATACATTCATGGCGTATGTACCATGTATGCATAATTATGCACTCAAAATACCTTGGCTACGACGGAGGCACCATACAGACAGGTCTACAGTACGGCTCGACCCTACATGACCTTAAACCCTTTTTATTTTGGAACTTTTTCTTACAGGTATGATAAAACCTGGTTACCCCGCGGCGGTACAAGGACTCTTTCCGAGCCTGGTCTCATATAGACGACCGTGGACTGTTCCCCTCAAGGAACCTCTCCCACAAAGGTGACAGCGACGCAGACGTGCGACTGGGTGTCCAAAGGATCCAGATCTTCAAGACCACCTTTTTCTTTTTAGAACCTGTATAGAGCTTACCTTTGTCTAAAATTCTTGGCATGTAAAATAGCCTTGATACTTATGGCGCTATGTGTAAGAGCACGTTTTGACATATCAATCAAGACCCTATGGAAACAGGTTTGTCCAATCTCGTTTGCTTTATCTTATAATCTGCATTTCCCTTTTCACGTCGGATTGACACCTCGGCATAATCTGAAAATGCCAGGGGCTCTGTTCAGCCATACACATCTCTTTCTTTGAAAAATAAAGTCCGAACACTCTCAAAGTACACTTCGGCGTCCCAAATATGGCACTATATGCATCAACTCCGAATCATGTCTTTGGTCGATAGTTGGGTTGCCCGGCTCCTGTGCTTGCTACCTTACGTTCCTTTTTTCGGCTAAGGTAGTAAAGGGAGAACTACTGCAATTGTGTTTCTGGTTCGTCCGGCCAAACACCTCAGTATGGAAAGCCGAAAACTGACTGTCATCATGAGGCGAGAGCTGGTCAGCAGTTCGGCGACCTGTCAAATCTCTTACGATTTTTTCCGTACTATACGACGGACTGGCTTTCTTCCAACCACGCGTTTAAAGCATCCTAAGTCCGGATAGCCGCATATGCGCCAGGGGCTCACTTCTAACCCCATTGTCAAACTCCTATGGCTAAGTGAGAGTGGTAAAACTGCATAGTCCGATTGCCTGGTTCGCCGCACAAACACCTCCTTTACGGACCAAGACGTTGGATCAAGTGTGTTCATGTGCAATTCCGAACACCCCCGTAGTAGCTACGTGGGGGCTGAAGCCGACGACTGGTAAACTCTCAGATACAAAAACGGCCGCACAGGAGGAATAAATTTTTCCAATAAAAAGTACAAATATATTACAAGGCCTTAGGGCATAACAAAGCGTCTGGGCAGTTCAGATACATTCACTCGAACATAATGTCCTAGGAGCATTGACCCTCTATCAAGCGGGCACCCTCTAGGACGTCTTCATAGTAGCGCTCTGGCGTGCGGTAGTCCTTGCCTCCGGGCGGGCCCTCGACTGCCACAACGGCGGCCTTTATCTTCGCCCAATGCATCTTGACACGGGCGAAGGCCATCCGCGCACCTTCTATGCACGTTGACCGCTTGATCGCGTCGATTTGTGGCAGTGCATCGACGAGTTGCTGCACCAAGCCGAAATAGCTTCCCGGCATAGGTTCGGTTGGCCGCATCCGGACTATGACGTCCTTCATGGCCAGTCCGGACATTCTATGCAGCTCGGCCCACTGCGTCATCTGGTCGTTCAACAGCGCTGGGCACTCCTGCGCCGTGAACTACGACCAGAACAACTTCTCCGTCGCGTGCCCCTCCTGGGCCCGGAAGAATTGCGTGGCCTCGGCGGCATTCTTCGGAAGATCCACAAAGGCGTCTGGAGAACTCCATAGTGATTAAGCAGGGCATATCTCTGACCGCCAAATTTAGTCTGTAAAAGAAAGGGCTTACCAGCCGCTATCTCTCCGACCTGCCGGATCTCCTCGCGGGCCGCTCGGGATTTGGACCGCGCCTCCTTGGCCTCTTGAAGAGCCTTGGCGAGTTCGGCCGCCTTGGCCTTATTCTCTTCCTCAAGGGACTCGCACTTGCGGGCGGCATCCGTGAGCTCTTGCTCTACTTCGGATACCCGCTCCTCGAACTTGCGTCGGGCGGCCTGTTCGGCCTGCAAATCCGCAGCCGCTTTATTAGCGGTAGCATTGCTCACTCTTTCCTGCTCCTTGGCCCGGGCAAGATCGCTCCTAAGGGTCTCGACCTCAGCAGCGCCGTCTACAATTATATACATTGCAGCGCATGAGCTTCAAACTTAGTTTTTGCATCATTAATATAGGCATGAATGAGACATTCGAAACATACCTTGCGCCTCATCGAGCCGCTTGTTAACAAGGACAATGTCCTCATCGGCCAGCTTCAGTTTCCGCTTCAGTTCGGAAACTTCGGCGGCCTGGGCGGTTGCCGCTAATAGTGAAGCCTGTTTTTCCCAAACAGATAAAGTCCGTTATTTCCTGCCGATATCAATTGATCCTCTGTTCACCCTTCTTCAAGCGGCCGAACAGAGTCTCAGGGGCTACTATCTATACACAGGCATATTTTTATGTAAAAAGCGGCCAAAATTATTACATTGCATACCTCGAAGCCTGTTAGTAGGCTGGTGAAGGCTTCGTTCAGCCTGCTTTTGGCGGACTGAATCTTCTCAACCACCATACCCATCAAGGTACGGTGCTCCTCCAAGACGGACGCACTTTGTAGTGCGTCCACCAGAGTGCTCGGCGCCTCCGGATTAATAGAGGTCGCCGTTGGAATAGGCGCTCCCCCTCCCTCGAAGGGGGCCGCTCATTCGGCTCCGGAGCCGTTTGGATCTCCGGAGCGGTGTTCGGCTAGGGGCTGGACAATCCAGGGCCCCCATCGCCAGTTTCCATGGGGATCGCGCCCCCCAGGCCCTCGATAACCGAGGTATTGCCCTCTGGCGGTGTATTGATGCTTTCCCGCGCCTCTCCAAGGCCTGGAGAGATCCTTTGGAATGACACCTCGGTGTCATCCGCCCTAGGTGGCGGGGAGGCTGGTGGAGGCAACTCGCTCTCCATCATCTCCGGCGCCAGATCCCCCGAAGATGAAGACAGCTGGGGGAGATCGCGAGCCAGACTGAAACACATAACTCAATATTATTCCCACAGCTCGTAAAAGAATGGATGTGTGTAAAGCGTCCATAGCTACTCACGAGTCGGCCAGGGGCTTAGCCCGGGGTGGCGCTTGGGGATGGCTTCGCGTCCGAATCCGAGCCATCTGAGAGGGATTTCTTTTCCCTCTTAGAGCCTCCGCCTCCAGGTCTTCGGAGGCTGCCCTTTTCTTCCCCTTGAGGGGAGGATCTTCTTCTTCCTCCTCCTCGTCGTCTTCGTCCCCCTCGTGGGAGGAGAGAGCCTCGGTCCCTCCGGACACAGCCTCCGAAGTACCTTCATGATGGAGGCCGCTGACGGCCTCCTTGCTCTTCTTCTTCTTGTCCTTCTTCACTGGCACCTGGTATGGCGCTGGGACCAGCATCCTCATTAGCAGAGGGCCAGCTGGGACTTCGGGAAGCGGG
Organism: Triticum aestivum; assembly: GCF_018294505.1. Taxonomy (NCBI): domain Eukaryota; kingdom Viridiplantae; phylum Streptophyta; class Magnoliopsida; order Poales; family Poaceae; genus Triticum; species Triticum aestivum. The sequence continues at coordinate 26,216,965 of NC_057805.1, forward strand.
GCCGGACACCTGATCCACTCCGCCTTCTTTGTCCAGACCTGTTTAGGGATGGAATTCTCAGTACCCCACCCTTGGATTGCCGAATTAACTTATGTTCGGAAAATTAACACTTACTGGGGAGGCCGGATTATTGCAGTCAAGGCCGATGTCGTTGGTCGTTTTCGGCCACGACTTCTCGGCCTTGAAGAGCGGCCTCCAGATTCCTTTGTGCGTCGTGCCGAAGAATCCCTGCAGGTGATACGTCTCCAACGTATCTATAATTTATGAAGTATTCATGATATTATATTATCTGTTTTGGATGTTTAGGGGCTTTACTAAACACTTTTATATTATTTTTTGGACTAACCTATTAACTGGAGGCCCAACCCAAATTGTTGTTTTCTTGCCTATTTCAGTGTTTCGAAGAAAAGGAATATCAAACGGAGTCCAAACGGAATGGAACCTTCGGGAGAGTTATTTTTGGAACGGAAGCAATCCAGGAGACTTGGAGTAGACGTCAGGGAAGCTTTGAGGAAGCCACAAGGCAGGGAGGCGTGCCCTACCCCCTGGGTGCGCCCCCACCCTCGTGGGCCCCTCGTGGCTCCCCTGACCAACTTCTTTCGCCTATACATGTCCATATACCCTAAAAACATCGGGAAGCACAATAGATCGGGAGTTCCGCCACCGCAAGCCTCTGTAGCCACCAAAAACCAATCGGGACCCTGTTCCGGCACCCTGCCAGAGGGGGGATCCATCACCGGTGGCCATCTTCATCATCTCGGCGCTCTCCATGACGAGGAGGGAGTAGTTCACCCTCGGGGCTGAGGGTATGTACCAGTAGCTATGTGTCTGACCTCTCTCTCTCGTGCTCTTGAGGTGGTACGATCTTGATGTATCGCGAGCTTTGCTATTATAGTTGGATCTTATGATGTTTCTCCCCCTCTACTCTCTTGTAATGGAATGAGTTTTCCCTTTGAAGTTATCTTATCGGATTGAGTCTTTAAGGATTTGAGAACACTTGATGTATGTCTTGCATGTGCTTATCTGTGGTGACAATGGGATATCACATGATCCACTTTACTTGGAGCGTCGTTTTAGTTCACGTGATCCCCAAGGTAATATTCAAGTACAACCAAGAGCCTAAGCTTGGGGTTGCCCCGGATGGCATCCCCTCTTTCGTCTTCGTTCATCGGTAACTTTACTTGGAGCTATATTTTTATTCACCACATGATATGTGTTTTGCTTGGAGCGTCATTTTCTTTCGTTAGGATTTGCTTGCTGTTATTTAGAATTATGTTTTGCATCTCTATTTTCAATAAAAATGTCAAGGATAGCCTTTCCTATGCTTATTTTGCAAGTATACATGTTGTTGTTTCAAAACAGAAAGTTTATCGCTGTTGCAAAAATTCCCTAGAAAAGCCAGAATATGATAAAATGTTGAAACTTTTTGCATAATAAGCTCTGATAAATTTTCTACAGTGTGGTAGAATTTCATAACGTTTGGAGTTAGGGAAGTATGATGAATATTGCATTCTTTACAGACTGCACTGTTTTGGCAGATTGCTGTTATGTTTGCATTGTTTGCATATGTTTGCTTGTTTAATGATTCTATTTTAGGATAGGAGTATTAAATATGCAGGGGCATTTAGTATGCAATGTTGAATAATAATTTTAGTGATTTGTTACAGTAGAAAATGATAAGGTTTTTGCATTGGTTTATACTAACTTATCTCACGAGTTCTTGTTGAGTTTTGTGTGGATGAAGTTTTTGAGATTTAGGGAAACCGCGATATGAAAGGAATTAAGGAGACACAAAAGCTCAAGCTTGGGGATGCCCAAGGCATCCCAAGATAATATTTCAAGAAGTCTCAAGCGTCTAAGCTTGGGGATGCCCCGGTTGGCGTCCCACCTTGCTTCTTCGACAACTATCGGTTAGTATCGGTTGATCCTAAGTTTTTGCTTCTTCACGTGATGTTTGCTATTCTTAGAATGTCATTTTATTTTGTTTTGCTTGCTGTTTGAATAAAATATCAAGATCCAAAATTCTTAAATGAGAGAGAGTCTTCACATAGCTACATAATTATTTAACTACTCATTGATCTTCACTTATATCTTTCTGGAGTAGTTTGTCATTTACTCGTGTGCTTCACTTATATCCTATGAGTAAATAGTTGAATGATTTGAATATCATAAATCTGAAATTATATATGTTTCATATGCTTATCCCATGGGGAGTAATGACTTCACATATAAGAAGTAGAGGTGGTAAATTTATTGAAGGTTAGCAAACATTGTATTGGTCACTTGAACAATTCATGAAATAATATTGAGGGAAGAGAGATTTCACATATAAATATACTATCTTGGACATCTTTTGTAATTGTGAGCACTCATTAAAATATGACATGTTAAAAGGTTGATGTTGGACAAGGAAGACAACGTAATGGGTTATGTTGTCTTATATCTGAAATAAAGTATATTGTCATGGATCATCCAACATGTTGAGCTTGCCTTTCCCCCTCATGCTAGCCAAATTCTTTGCACCAAGTAGAGATACTACTTGTGCTTCCAAACATCCCTTAAACAAGTATTGCCATGAGAGTCCACCATACCTACCTATGGATTGAGTAAGATCCTTCAAGTAAGTTGTCATCGGTGCATGCAATAAAAATTGCTCTCTAAATATGTATGATTTATTAGTGTAGAGAAAAATAAGCTTTACACAATCTTGTGATGTGGAAGCAATAAAAGCGACGTACTGTATAATAAAGGTCGCTATCACAAGTGGCAATATAAAGTGACATTCTTTCGCACTAAGATTTTGTGCATCCAACTATAAAAGTGCATGACAACCTCTGCTACCCTCTATGTAGGGCCTATCTTTTATTCTTGTCTTATACCTTATGCAAGAGTCATGGTGATCTTCACCTTTCCCTTTTTACATTTTATCCTTTGGCAAGCACATTGTGTTGGAAAGATCCTGATATATATATACATCCAATTGGATGTAAGGCATCATGAACTATTATTGTTGACATTACCCTTGAGTTAAAAGGTTGGGAGGCAAATCTATAAGCCCTATCTTTCTCTGTGTCTGATTAAAACTTTGAACCCATAAATATCACGTGAGTGTTAGCAATTGTGAAAGACTAAATGATAGTTGAGTATGTGAAGTTTGCTGAATCAAAGCTCTGACATAGACCCTTCCTGAAAATAAGATGAATTGTAATTGTTTGATTACTAATAACACGGTTTGTTAGTTTTGAAGAAGTTTATGATCTATACTTTAACATGTGAATAGTTTGTTACTTGATCATGAAAAGTTTTATGAGCTGAGCTACTATTATGACATATGATTATGCTAGAAAAGGTGATTGAAATTATCATTGATCAAACTTGTGCACCTGCTAGCATTCACACTTCATAAATTCTTTCTTTTATCATTTACCTACTCGACGACGAGTAGGAATTAAGCTTGGGGATGCTGATACGTCTCCAACGTATCTATAATTTATGAAGTATTCATGCTATTATATTATCTGTTTTGGATGTTTATGGGCTTTACTAAACACTTCTATATTATTTTTGGGACTAACCTATTAACCGGAGGCCCAACCCAAATTGTTGTTTTCTTGCCTATTGCAGTGTTTCGAAGAAAAGGAATATCAAATGGAGTCCAAACGGAATGAAACCTTCTGGAGAGTTATTTTTGGAACAGAAGCAATCCAGGAGACTTGGAGTAGACGTCAGGGAAGCTTCAAGGAAGCCACGAGTCAGGGAGGCGTGCCCTACCCCCTGGGCACGCCCCCACCCTCGTGGGCCCCTCGTGGCTCCCTGACCGACTTATTTCCCCTATATATGTCCATATACCCTAAAAACATCGGGAAGCACAATAGATCGGGAGTTCCGCCGCCGCAAGCCTGTGTAGCCACCAAAAACCAATCGAGACCCTGTTTCGGCACCCTGCCGGAGGGGGGGGGTCCATCACCGGTGGCCATCTTCATCATCCCGGCGCTCTCCATGACGAGGAGGGAGTAGTTCACCCTCGGGGCTGAGGGTATGTACCAGTAGCTATGTGTTTGATCTCTCTCTCTCTCGTGTTCTTGAGGTGGTACGATCTTGATGTATCGCGAGCTTTGCTATTATAGTTGGATCTTATGATGTTTCCCCCCCTCTACTCTCTTGTAATGGATTGAGTTTTCCCTTTGAAGTTATCTTATCGGATTGAGTCTTTATGGATTTGAGAACACTTGATGTATGTCTTGCATGTGCTTATCTGTGGTGACAATGGGATATCACGTGATCCACTTGATGTATGTTTTGGTGATCAACTTGCGAGTTCCGTGACCTCGTGAACTTATGCATAGGGGTTGGCACATGTTTTCGTCTTGACTCTCCGGTAGAAACTTTGGGGCACTCTTTGAAGTACTTTGTGTTGGATTGAATAGATGAATCTGAGATTGTGTGATGCATATCGTATAATCATATCCATGGATACTTGTGGTTACATTGGAGTATCAAGGTGACATTAGGGTTTTGGTTGATATGTATCTTAAGGTGTTATTCTAGTAGGAACTCTTGAATAGATCGATCTGAAAGAATAACTTTGAGGTGGTTTCGTACCCTACCATAATCTCTTCGTTTGTTCTCCGCTATTAGTGACTTTGGAGTGACTCTTTGTTGCATGTTGAGGGATAGTTATATGATCCAATTATGTTATTATTGTTGAGAGAACTTGCACTAGTGAAACTATGAACCCTAGGCCTTGTTTCAAAGCATTGCAATACAGTTTGTGCTCACTTTTATCATTAGTTACCTTGCTGTTTTTCTGTTTTCAGATTACAAAAACATATATCTATCATCCATATTGCACTTGTATCACCATCTCTTCACCGAACTAGTGCACCTATACAATTTACCATTGTATTGGGTGTGTTGGGGACACAAGAGACTCTTTGTTATTTGGTTGCAGGGTTGCTTGAGAGATACCATCTTCATCCTATGCCTCCCACGGATTGATAAACCTTAGGTCATCCACTTGAGGAAAATTTGCTGCTGTCCTACAAACCTCTGCACTTGGAGGCCCAACAACGTCTACAAGAAGAAGGTTGTGTAGTAGACATCAGCAGGGTCAGTGGCCCGTCCGGATTGAACTCCCATATGTTGAGAGGCTGTCGCTGGCAGGGAAGGGTCCGGCGAACGAGCATCACCTGGATCACGTCAGTGAGGTTGATGTCCTTTGCTATCATGCTCTTGATGCGCTTCTGCAGCATCAATACTTCGTCAGACAACCCCCAGTCTTGACCCTTGTTCGTCCACGTAGCGAGCCGCAGCGGGGGTCCGGATCTGAAAGCAGGAGCGGCCGCCCACTTGGAGCCATGGGGTTCGGTGATGTAGAACCACTCCTGCTGCCAAATCTTGACAATCTCCACAAATGCCCCCTTGGGCCAGGTGACGTTGGGGAGCTTGCTCACCATGGCGCCGCCGCAGTCCGCGTGCTACCCGTCGACCACCTTCGGCTTCACATTGAAGGGCTTGAGCCATAGGCCGAAGTGTGGGGGGGGGGCGCGGAGGAATGCCTCACACACGATAATGAATGCCGAGATGTGGAAGAAGGAATTCGGGGATAGACTGTGAAAATCTAGCCCATAGTAGAACATGAGGCCGCGAACAAAGGGGTGAAGGGCAAACCCAAGTCCACAGAGGAAGTGGGGGATGAACACCACCCTTTCGCCGGGCTCCGGGGTAGGGATGACCTGCTCCGGGGCAGGTAGCCTGTGCACGATCTCTGCGGTCAAGTACCGTGCCTCCCGCAGCTCCTTGATGTCCTTCTCCGTGATGGAGGAGGCCATCCACTTGCCTTGAGAGCCGGATCCTGCCATGGCTGGAAGGGTTGGAGGTGGGGGGAAGATTGGAACTTGGGCGCCGGAGCTCGAGGATGGGAAGGCAGAGGAGAGGATGAAGCGTGGGGTGAAAAGATAGGATTTTTATCTGCGTATATAGGCCATGAATGTCAAGCGCCCCCCTCTCAAGCCTTAAAACTCGCCTATTCCCAAGGGGTCGTGCGGTGGCATGGTTGGATTACCCAAACCCATATTGATGAGAATCCCGCAATAAGGGGGCACGATCTCTGCCTTGACAAGACGTGTCATTAAGCCTACATCTCGAAACACGAAGCGGGAGGCCGAAAAACGGTTCGAAACAACAAAGAGGCCAGACGTGACGTCTCGCCAAAAAAGCTGTCAGTAGACATATCTTATTTTAAGTATTATGCCTTTGTGGTTGAAGGGTTAACATGTTATACAGAGCCGGATACAGTTCTCTTATTCAGAAGACTGCTTTGGGGTATTCGGAGGAGGAACCTGCCTTGCAATGCCGAAGACAATCTGCATGCCGAACACATCGTCCTCGAAAGACTGGTTCAGGGGCTACCGAGGGAGTCCTGGATTGCGGGGTCCTCGGGTGTCCGGGCTAACTGATATGGGCCGGACTGATGGACCATGAAGATACAAGACAGACGGCCCTCCCTCGTGTCTGGATGGGACTCTCCTTTGCGTGGATGGCAAGATTGGCGTCCGGATCTGTAGATTCCTTCCTCTGTAAACTGACTCTGTACAACCCTAGGTTCCTCCCGTGTCTATATAAACCGGAGAGATTAGTCCGTAGAGGCTATCACAAATCATATTGGCTAGACATCTAGGGTTTAGCCATTATGATCTCGAGGTAGATCAACTCTTGTAACCCTCATATTCATCAAGGTCAATCAAGCACAAAGTAGGGTATTACCTCCGTTAGGAGGGCCTGAACCTTGGTAAACATTGTGTCCCCCGTCTCCTGTTCCATCGACCTTAGACGCACAGTTCAGGACCCCCTACCCGAGATCCGCCGGTTTTGACACCGACACCAGTAGGACCAGATGGGCAGGAAATACCTCTTCACTTGGTCTATGACCAAGTGATGCCTACAGCTCGGCTCTCCCAACGGGATTGTGCTTTAGATAGCATAATAGACAATGTGGACAAAGAGTGATATGTTTGATTCTATGTATCTATGTACTTTACATCGAACAGTCTCAATCCATACTAAAAAACTTTATCTTAACCAGCCATCGGCTTCTGCCTCCCGACCAGGGATCGGGGAGTGTTCCGTACTATGTGACCTGATGTAAGCAGGAAATCACTTCTGGTAACTAGGCAATCCGGCATTTAGGTACGAACAGACAAAAACGCGTGCAGAGAGTTATGTTATATTACTTTTTAACATAAGAAACATCTTCTGAAGAAAATAGTTCCTTCATGGGTTCATTTCTTTAGGTTCGTCATGCCAAGTGTAGACATTGTATTCGGATACTAGAAGTATGCGGATAATTGGTGCGAGGGCAGAATCCCCAAGCGTTGGTGACGAACACTAAGATTAATATAAATTCCCTCATTGCCGACGCATTATGTTCTTAAGAACGCTAGATTTCGGCTTCACCCATCCGAGGTACGGAGGCGGCTGACCTGGTCGTAACAATCGCAGAGGTGCTCCCTTCACCCTCTAGCCAAACAATCGGGAACGTAGGAGGTAAAAAAAGGAGCCAGGCAACCCATCTTGGCAAAAACTTAAGTCAAATCGGTGCATATGATGGCTGAAGAGGTATTTGGGAAAGTGCAAACTCGACAGAAATGATTACGTGCACAGAAAATATATTAATTGGCTGCTTTAAAGGAGTCCCCAAGTTAAATCTAGGTATTACATTTGAAAATGTGCAATGGAAAAAGGGCCTAAACTGAATTTGGTTTATCCGAATAGTGCCCCAGAGATTCTAATCCCCTAGGAAAAAAGAAGAAATTTACAATGAGGAAAAGGGATAGTTGACCGACATGGCCGCACTTAGCTGTAGAAGCGCCATAGCCGGGCTACGTTCCAGGGGTGTGGTTCGAGGCGGTCATCGGTCGGGTTGCGAATGCGATACGCTCCTCCTACTAACACTTAATCAATTATGAAAGGGCCCTCCCACTTGGGCGAGAGTTTGTTCTTTTGCTTCTCTGGGAGGCGGAGGACGAGTTCTCAACGTTGTATGCCTTCGCCCGAACTTCCCTGCTTTGGTAGCGTTGAGCCTGTTGTTGGTAAAACATAGAACGAGCCCGAGCTACGTCCCTTTCTTCTTCCAGGGCATCTAGGTCATCCTACCGATCCAACTTGGCTTCTTTTTCGTCGTACATGTGTACTCGAGGTGTGCCGTGAATGATATCACAAGGGATGACTGCTTTTGCGTTGTAGACCATGAATAAGGGTATGTATCCTGTTGATCGGTTAGGGTTAGTGCATAGTCCCCATAGTACAGAGTCAAGCTCCTCCACCCAGTGACAATCAGATTGTTGCAAGGAACGAACTAGGCGAGGTTTCATGCCGCTCATGATTAGTTCATTTGCCCGCTCAACATGTCCGTTGGTCTACGGGTGGTACACCGAGGCATATTCGAGCTTAATGCCCATAGTAGCACACTAGTCCTTGACCTCCTGGGCCGTGAAATTGGATCCATTATCCATGATGATACTGTGCGGGACACCGTAACAGTGTGATAACCCACAAGTATATGGGATCGCAATAGTTTTCGAGGGTAGAGTATTCAACCCAAATTTATAGATTCGACACAAGGGGAGCCAAAGAATACTTGCAAGTATTAGCAGTTGAGTTGTCAATTCAACCACACTTGGAGATTAATTATCTGCAGTAAAGTGATTAGTAGCAAAGTAGTATGATAGTTTGATGGTAGTAGCAGCAGCAATAGTAACGGTAACAGTGATAGCAGTAATTTTGTAGCAAGTGTAACAGTAACGATAGCAGTAGTAACTTAGCAAGAACAATATAAGGCAATTCGTAGGCATTGGATTGGTGACTTGTTGGATGATATTCATCATGTGACAGTTATAACCTAGGGCGATATGGCACTACCTCCAGTTCATAAATATAATGTAGGCATGTATTCCGTAAATAGTCATACGTGCTTATGGAAAGAACTTGCATGCCATCTTTTGTCCTACCCTCCCATGGCAGCGTCCTATTGGAAACTAAGGGATATTAAGGCCTCCTTTTAATAGAGAACCGGAACAAAGCATTCACACACGGTGAATACATGAACTCCTCAAACTACGGTCATCACCGGGAGTGGTCCCGACTATTGTCACACCGGGGTTGCTGGATCATAACACGTAGTAGGTGACTATAAATTGCAAGATCTGATCTAGAACATAGATATAATGGTGATAACATAAATAGTTCAGATCTGAAATCATGGCACCCGGGCCCAAAGTGACAAGCATTAAGCATGGCAAAGTCATAGCAACATCAATCTCAGAGCATAGTGGATACTAGGGATCAAGCCCTAACAAAACTAACTAGATTACATGATGAATCTCATCCAACTCCTCACCGACCAGCGAGCCTACGAAGGAATTACTCACTCCCGGCGGGGAGCATCATGGAATTGGCGATGGAGAAGGGTTGGTGATGACGAAGATTGAAGTTCCCCCTCTCCGGAGCCCCAAACGAACTCCAGATCTGGCCTCCCGATGAAGAACAGGAGGTGACGGCGGCGTTACGAAAAGCGTTACGAAAAGTAGATATGTTGGAGACGTATCAACTCCCCCAAGCTTAAACCTTTGCTTGTCCTCAAGCAATTCAGTTGATAAACTGAAAGTGAAAAAGAAAAACTTTTACGAACTCTTTTGCTCTTGTTTTTATAAATAAGCTTAAACAACACCCATGTTTTCAGCCAGTATTATAACTAACCATGTCAACAATAACTCTTAAAAATTATATTAACTCATATAAATGACATAATCAGCTAGCGAGCAATAATAAAATATCTCAAACAACAACATGTTATCAAAACAACCATGATATAGTATGACAATAGTGGTATCTCGCTAGCCCTTTCTGAGACCGCAAAACATAAATGTAGAGCACCTCCAAAGTTCAAGCAGCGACTAAACATTGTAATTCATGGTAGCAAATGTCAAGTCATGATGCACCCAACATTAGCTACACACAATGCATCAGCATGACAGTAGTGCTCTTAGGTTCTGGCGCCTATTTTAGAAGGTGATGACACAACATAAAAGTAAATAGATAGTCCCTTCACAGAGGAAGCATTGATTTGCAGCAGTGCCAGAGCTCAAGTTTTTAAAACAGAGGTAATTGAAATTTTGAGAAATGCACCCTTCTTGTTTACTTTGCTATCATCAGTTATCAATATCTTCCATGCTAAACACGCTAGTGGCGGTTCCCAAGCGATAAAGTAAAGGTTATGACTCCGTTGGAGTTTTTGTTTGATTATTTGTAAGCTCTTTTCTTTTTGCATTTTGGGACTGGGAATCCCTATTACGGCCCTTTTCTCGTGCAATGGTGAGTGAATAAACACTCATCCTAAGAATAACCCGCTTAGCATGGAAGATACCGACTACCTCCTGTCGTTCCATGAACGATCCAGGCACATAAAAAGGATATATATTTGAAGTTTTTAGAGATGGCACATGCAAATTTACTTAGGACGACAGGGTAATACCGCATATAGGTAGGTATGGTTGACTCATCTGGAATAACTTGGGTTCAAGGTTTTTGATGTACAAGCAGAATTCCCACTTAGTACAGGTGAAGGCTAGCAAATAGGTTGAGAAGCGGCCAGCTAGAGAGCATCAATGGTCATGAACATGCATTATGCATAAGTAACATTGACACTAGCATGAGTAGGATATGAACACTATGAACATAAATATCATAGAGGCTATGTTGGTTTTGATTCAACTACATGCATGAACATGTGGCAAGTCAAGCCACTCGAACATTCAGAGGAGGATACCATATCATCATACTACATCACAATCATTTTAATGCAATGTTGACATCCAAGATAAATCATTATCCACTCCTAGCTACTTATGCATAGCATGAGAAACTATAATCTCTAATTGTCATTGCAAACATGTTTAATCATAATGGGCTGAATCATGGATACTAGGTTAAACATATTTACAAAAACAGAACAAGTCGAGTTCATACCCGTTTCTCTCTGCCACGACCAGTTCATCAAATGTCGTCATTATTGCCTTTCACTTGCACGGCCGAATGATATGACAATATAATAATAGTGCAAGAATGTCGTGGACTAAGCTGGAATCTGCAAACAATTTATTCAACAGGAGAAGATAAGGTAAAATGGGCTCTTTGTTAGATTAACAATAATGCAAATGAGAGCCACTCAACTTTTTCATCGTGGTCTTCTCCTCGGTATGACTCAAATAAAGGGAAAATAAATTCAGAGAAACACACTAAAATATTTTTGGAGTTTTTGGTTTTCTTGAACAAGCAAATAAAAAGGAAAAGCAAAAACGAGAAAAACTATTTACACGGGAAAGCTCCCAACAAGCAAAAGAAGAACAAGGAAATCTTTTTGGATTTTCTTTTTAGTGCTACAGTTAACTATTCTAGAAAGAAAAATAAAAAAGAAGTAGGAAATATTTTTGGGTTTTCTTTTCAAACACACAAAAAGAAAGTGAGAAAGTAAACTTAACACGGATAATACAATGAAAAAGAGTGAACACCGACAACTGGAATGAAATGTGTGAACATGAATGTAATATCAGTGGAAATATGTACTCCCCCAAGCTTAGGATTTTGGCCTAACTTGGTAATCAGTAGTCGAAGAAAGCATGGGGTCCCATATTGAAATGCTGAGGAGCGGGCACCTGTGGATCCCACTGCTGAAGTTCAGCCTCTGCTTCAGCTAGGTTGTTCCGGTAGACAATGATGTCCGCATGCATAATCCTATATCCGCCCCTGGCAATAGTATCAAACAAAGCAGGTGCAGGCAATGGAATAATATCATGAGTGTTCACACTGAAAACCAGGTTACAAGGAATAGGAATGTTAGGGTAATCGCCTGCAATAAACTGGTGGTGTTCCATAGCCGCGCGGTCTAGGTGAACCTTGGGCAAGGGATAATCATGTTGACGTATCTGAATGTTAAAGCGACTAGCCAAGCGAGTAGCGTAAATACCACCATGTATTTTGCCCTTGGATTTATTAATATGGAGGTGACGTGCCACAATAGCTCCCAAGCTATAAGTGGTGTCGCCTTGGAGTGCACGGCGTAAAACAACAAGGTCTGGGGCACTGAGTGCACCCACCTTCTCTCTAGCAATCAAGAACTTTGCAATGAATAGAGCAAAATAATGAACGGCGGGAAAATGCAAGCTAGTAGCGATAAAAACCCTCGAAGTCTACAAGCCTAGGCTCTGCTAAACACCCATAGGAAGGTGTTGGGGAACGTAGCATGCAATTTCAAAAGTTTTCCTACGATCACGCAAGATCTATCTAGGAGATGCATAGCAACGAGAGGGGGAGAGTGTGTCCATGTACCCTCATTGACCGAAAGTGAAAGCGTTAGGTTAACACGGTTGATGTAGTCGAACGTCTTCACGATCCAACCGATCTAGTACCGAACGTACGACACCTCCAAGTTCAGCACACGTTCAGCTCGATGACGTCCCTCAAACTCTTGATCTAGTAGAGGGTCAAGGGAGAGTTTCGTCAGCACGACGGCATGGTGACGGTGATGGTGATGTGATCCGCGCAGGGCTTCGCCTAAGCACTACGACGCTATGACCGGAGGAGTAAACTGTGGAGGGCGGCACCGCACACGGCTAAGAGAACCACTGTTGTGCTTTGGGGTGCCTTGCCCCCATATATAAAGGAGGAGGGGAGGAGGCGGCCGCCTATAGGGGGCACGCCAAGGGGGGAGTCCTACTAGGACTCCTAGTCCTAGTAGGATTCCCCCTTCCTTTTCTGGAGTGGGAAAGGGGGGAGGAGAGAGGGAGAGGGAGAAGGAAAGGGGGGCCGCGCCCCCTTCCCCTTGTTCAATTCGGACATCCCATGGGGGGGCGCCACCCCTTGTGGGCTCCCCTCTCTCTCCCCTATTGCCCATGTTGGCCCATTACTCTCCCGGGGGTTCCGGTAACCCCTCGGTACTCCGAAAAATGTCTGAACCACTCCGAAACCATTCTGGTGTCGATGGCTTGTTTGGCTGGATGTTTGTACATGACTAGAAAGAATGGTGTCGATGGCTGTGGCGGATGCCAATGCTGGGAGATTCAGGGTCCCCCGTCCTGGTAGTTATTACTATCACGTAGCGTGGTCTGATCTGTAATAGGGTTGAGGGAGACACCCTTTTGGCTACCTGGTAAGGTAGCCCACTTGGATCTACTTTAGCTCCATGCTTTATTAATGACCACTTTACTGTGATATAAAACCCTTATGTGGATTAGCATCAATTCCATGATTCACCTAGCATAGTTATGTGAAATAGTCACGCAGTGTGTCAAAATCGTACAAAAAATTCAAATAAATGGGCCTGTGTTGAAACTGCAGCACTGCTACTTGCTTTGTTAAGACAAATGTTAATGTTGATGCACATGGACTGTCCATTGAAGTGCACTTCCACAGTTGCAGCACTGCTATTTCCAAGATGTACTTCAAATGGTTATTCGATTCCATTCACATGATTGTTTGATTCCATAGCTGCAGGGCTTTGATTAGGCATGTGATTCATTTCTTGAAGGTCTCAAAATTGGAGATTTGTTAAGAGTCAAGATGGTGTTAAGGTAGCCAATTGATCTACTGTACCTCCAGGCTTTATTAATGGCCAGCTTACTTACTGTGATATGCTCCCTCCGTTCCTAAATATTTGTCATTTTAAAGATTTCAAATGGACTACCACATATGGATGTATATAGACATATTTAGAGTGTAGATTCACTCATTGTGCTTTGTATGTAGTCACTTGTTGAAATCTCTAGAAAGACAAATATTTAGGAACGGAGGGAGTATAACACTTATGTTGATTGACATCAACTACATGATTCAACTAGCATAGTGATGTGAAATATTCATGCAATGTGTCGAAACTGTTCCAAAAAGTCAAATAAATGGACCTGCGTCGAATGTGTAGGGCTGCTACTTACTTGGATGTACAGCGGCCAGCAACCGGATGAGGCTGACAGCAAAAGGAAGGGTTCTCGAGGTCTAGTCCTTCTCCACCGGCAGAGAGGAGCCTCCTTCTCATGGTCCACATGTTTGCCCCAGCCCTGCCAGCGCTGACCCCATGGAAGGTCCCTTCCCCCTCTCTTCTCTCTCTTCGGTTCCTTCTTTGTTCTAGGCCCAGTCAGTTTATTTTTGTTCTTTCTCTCTTTCCAATTTAAACATGAGCATGGGCAAATTCTGTACATATGTGGCTCACTAGTAGGAGATTTTTGTGGCTGTGATTAGGGAGGAATATTGCACAATTACCCGAGCCAGTGCCTTGTATTTAGGTGCATCCTTCCTCTGTTAATCAAATTAGGTGCCTGCAAGTCTGGTGCCATGTATCAAATCCTCCCTCCAAAGTGGATGGCTGCTCTTCCTGCTACACATAGATCTTTTTTTAAATAGTTCTGCACTATGCATATATCTGATGTTCTGTTTAGGTTTGAGATGGGGGTTGTTTGTCAGTTTCCATTTATATGTGCTGCTCTTCTTTGTGACACTGTAGGTTCCTTCTTATGTTGAAAGACTAGGCAGGTTTTTTCTTTGTGTCAATGAAAGTAAGTATGAGTATTAGATGTTGGATGGTGTCTGCCCTCAATAAAGAAAAGATAACTAGATGCATGCAGTTCCGTTTGGCTTTTGATACGCTCAGAATAAACCCTAGCAAGCGGCGGCAGTGTCTCTATTGTTATATGCTTAGTTTTTAAGTACATGAACCTAAAGTCTAAGAGATAGGCTCATTCAGGAAATGTACAATGTCTCTTTTTCAATTCCTAATCTTTTTTCATATTTAACATTCCCAATTTTTTGCATGGTTCAAATTGATGACTATTTTTTGGGTGTCTAACTGATCTTGATATAGCTAATAGGTTCCTGCTACTACTTTTAGCATTGTCCAATAAAGTTCATGCATGTCAAACCCTGCTGACTAGAATTAGTTGTATGGAAGAGAAGATTTTGCAATGTCCGTACTAATTGCTCATCAATTCCATTGTCATCTTTCTTTAGTTAAAATAAATTGGTGGTCTACATGACATAACACATCAGTTTGTACTACCAAATAAGTGATCCCTTTTTTGTCTCAGTAGATTTGGTGGGATAATCGAACACTATTGTTAGATGTTGCTTCGTTCTCAAGTACACAAACCTAAATCCTAGGAGGACTATACAGGCTCAATGAGAAAACATATAATGTTCCTTCCAATCTCTAATACTTTTTCATATGTCATATTTAAATTGGGCCCTTTTCAAAATAGACCTCTATTTTTTTGAACAGTTCAAATTGATGATCATTTTTTTAACTGCATGACTGATCTTGACATAGCTTATAGGTTCTTTCCACTACTATTAGTATCATCCGATAAAGTACGCCTGTGTCTAACCCTATCAACTAGAATGAGAGTATGGAAGAGAAGGTTTGGCAACGAATGTACTAATTCCTCAACAATTTCGTTGGCCTCTTTTTCAGTTGGAAACATTCAACTGGTGTAATGCTGCTTGCTTTAAATCTTGTAAATACATGAAAGGAGGTTATTATTAGGACAGGACCATGCTAGTCTGTGTCGCCCACCTGGGCCAGGACACCTCCTTGTTGTGCTCCTATATATACTCATTCTAGCCACTTGACCCTATTGTATTTTGCTGCAGAGATGAGCAACCGGACGAAGCAGCAGGTCATCATGGGTGGGGTGGGCCCCATGATAGCAAATATGATGAAGAAGACGAATGGGATCGATGCCGCTTTCGGGACCACGGAGCTGTATGGCACAAGTTTGGCGGCAAAGCAACTCTGCCTGCTCTGGCGCACACTCTGATGTCGCCTGTCCTGGCCCCTGTGGCCGCTTCATCTTTGGTTCTATCATAGGTAAGACACCGGTTCCTCTCCTTTCCTCTCCTCATGCTCTTTGTACCCATGACCATCAAGCCATGGCTAATGAAATGAATAAAGGTCATATACATTTTTTAATAGTACCGGAAAGCTTGGCTCTTTTTAGTGATTAAGTATTGAAGCAATAAAAGTTATCAACTTTCATTGTTTTATATGCCCTCAACGAGCGTGGGTTGATGTCTCTGTGGTGCTGGCCATTGAGGCAATGATTTAGTGTCCAGATTTGTGGTGGTGGTTTTCCGGCCACCTCAATCAAGTGACTATTATGATCTTGCTTGTGACAGTAGTATGCTTTTCACTTGGAAACACTTCTTAGGATTAGGATTCAGGTGCTACTCCCTCCGTCCGTAAAAGCTTGTCCCTCAAATGGGTCTATCTAGCACCAAGTTAGTGCTAGATACATCCATTTGAGGGACAAGCTTGGGATAAGCTTTTTCGGACGGAGGGAGTAGTTGGTAACATTAATCCTACCAAGTATCAACTCGAATGAGAGTATGGAAGAGATGGTTTCACAATGATTGTATTAATCTCTCAACAATTTCATTGCCTTCTTTCTTTAGTTGCAAACTTTCAACTGGTCTAGTGCTGCTTGCTTTAAATCTTGTAAATACATGAAGGAGGTTATTATTAGGACAGGGCCATGTTTGCCTACTTGTTGTTTGCTTTTAAGCTGTGTGGTTGCTGTAGCAAACATTGTTGTTGTGCTCCTTCATATAGCCACTTTGACCCTGTTGTGTGTTGATGCAGATGAGCAACTTGGCGAAGCAGCGGGCCAGCCCCAAGGTGTGGTGGGCCCCATGATAGCGAAGATGATGGCGAAGGAGAATGGGTCCCGGTGAACATCCCATGATCGACGTTGCTTCCGAGGCCATGGCGGCATCTGGCAGAAGTTTGGCCGGCTAAGCAGCTCCACCTCCTTTGGCGCACGCACTGACGTCTCCTGCTCTGCCCCTCCGGTGGCTGCTTCCTCTTTGGTTCCGAATAGGTAATTCCTTGCTCCCCCCTTTGCTCTCCCTCATGCTCTCTGTGCCCACGACCATCGAGCGGTGGCTAATGTAATGAATAAAGGTCATATAAATATATTTCTTCTTTATAGTATCTGAGAGCTTGGTTCTTTTTAGTAAGTAATTATTGAAACAATAAAGCAGTATCAAATTTTGTTGTTTTATGCTCTAAACGAGCCATGGCCTGATGTCTTGCTATGGTGCTGGCATTGACATGATGATTTAGTGTTTGGTTCTATGGTGGTGGTCTTGCGGCCACCAGAATTATGTGATTAGTATGATATTACTTGTGACAGCAGTATACTTTTCACATCGAAACACGCTATCCTTTCATTGAAAAGTGAAATATTTGCGATTTTTATCCCTATGTTATTGGATGTCTTGCGATTCCTTAAAACTGTTCTTATGTTTAGGCATAATGGATGATACTTCCTCACGTATTCCTTCTAAACATCATTCTGCTAGCATCTATACTTTTTCGTCTTTCCAGGAGATTTAACATGATGCATTTACACACAAGGGAATTTAAATTATGTCTCATCTGTACAGAAGGTTCACTGAATAGATAAGTTTTAGAGACATATCTTACGATTATAAGTTTCGGGAAACATCAAGCTGCATTTTAGCACAGATATTCAGTTACACTATCAGTATTGTTAGACTATACTTGAAGAGCTTGAAGGAAAAATGCCCTAGAGGCAATAATAAAGTTGTTATTTATATTTCCTTATATCATGATAAATGTTTATTATTCATGCTAGAATTGTATTATCCGGAAACTTAGTACATGTGTGAATACATAGACAAACAGAGTGTCACTAGTATGCCTCTACTTGACTAGCTCGTTAATCAAAGATGGTTAAGTTTCCTAGCCATGGACAAGAGTTGTCATTTGATGAACAAGATCACATCATTAGAGAATGATGTGATTGACTTGACCGATCCGTTAGCTTAGCACTATGATCGTTTAGTTTATTGCTATTGCTTTCTTCATAACTTATACATGTTCCTATGACTATGAGATTATGCAACTCCCGAATACCAGAGGAACACTTAGTGTGCTATCAAACGTCACAACGTAACTGGGTGATTATAAAGATGCTCTACAGGTGTCTCCGATGGTGTTTGTTGAGTTGGCATAGATCGAGATTAGGATTTGTCACTACGATTGTCGGAGAGGTGTCTCTGGGCCCTCTCGGTAATGCACATCACTATAAGCCTTGCAAGCAATGTGACTAATGAGTTAGTTACAGCATGATGCATTACGGAACAAGTAAAGAGTCTCGAAATGGACGAGACATAAAGATTGATATATTGGAAGGCTATGTTTGGACACCGGAACAGTTTCGGATGAGTTTGGGCAAATACCGGAGTACCGGGGCTTACCGGAACCCCCCGGGGAGTCAATGGGCCTTAATGGGCCATGGTGGGAGAGTGGAGGAGGCGGCCAGGGTGGGGGCGCCCCCCAAGCCCAATCCGAATTGTGAAGGGGGGCCGGCCTCCTTTCCTTCTCCCCTTCTTCTCCTACTCCAAGTAGGGAAGGGGGGAAACCTACTCCAACTAGGAGTTGGAATCCCCCTTGGGGCACGCCATAGAGAGGGCCGGCCCTCCCCTCCTCCACTCCTTTATATACGGGGGAGGGGGGCACCCCATAGACACACAAGTTGACAGTTGTCTTAGCCGTGTGCGGTGCCCCCCTCCACAGGTTTCCACCTCGGTCATATCATTATAGTGCTTAGGCGAAGCCCTGTGTCGGTAACTTCATCATCACCGTCATCACGCCGTCGTGCTGACGAAACTCTTCCTCGGCCTCAGCTGGATCAAGAGTACGAGGGACGTCACCGAGCTGAACGTATGCAGATCGCGGAGGTGACGTTCGTTTGGTACTTGGATCGGTTGGATCGCGAAGACGTTCGGCTACATCAACCGCGTTATTAAACGCTTCTGCTTTCGGTCTACGAGGGTACGTGGACACACTCTCCCCGCTCGTAGCTATGCATCACCTAGATGGATCTTGCGTGTGCGTAGGAATTTTTTTGAAATTACTGCGTTCCCCAACAGTGGCATCCGAGCCAGTTCTTTGCGTAGATGTTATATGCACGAGTAGAACACAAAGAGTTGTGGGCGATAATAGTCATACTGCTTACCAGCATGTCATACTTTGATTCGGCGGTATTGTTGGATGAAGCGGCTCAGACCGACATTACGCGTACGCTTACGCGATACTGGTTCTACCGATGTGCTTCGCACACAGGTGGCTAGAGGTGTCTGTTTCTCCAACTATAGTTGAATCGAGTGTGACTACGCCCGGTCCTTGTTGAAGGTTAAAACAGCAAACTTGACGAAAAATCTTTGTGGTTTTGATACGTAGGTAAGAACGGTTCTTGCTAAGCCCGTAGCAGCCACGTAAAACTTGCAACAACAAAGTAGAGGACGTCTAACTTGTTTTTGCAGGGCATGTTGTGATGTGATATGGTCAAGGCGTGATTATATAAATTGTTGTATGAGATGATCATGTTTTGTGACACAGTTATCGGCAACTGGCAGGAGCCATATGGTTGTCGCTTTATTGTATGAAATGCAATCGCCATGTAATTGCTTTACTTTATCACTAAGCGGTAGCGGTAGTCGTAGAAGCAATAGTTGGCGAGACAACAACGATGCTTCGATGGAGATCAAGGTGTCAAGCCGGTGATGATGGTGATCATGTCGGTGCTTTGGAGATGGAGATCGAAGGCACAAGATGATGGTGGCCATATCATATCACTTATATTGATTGCATGTGATGTTTATCCTTTATGCATCTTATTTTTCTTAGTACGGCGGTAGCATTATAAGATGATCTCTCACTAAATTTCAAGGTGCAAGTGTTCTCCCTGAGTATGCACCGTTGCTACAGTTCATCGTGCCGAGACACCACATGATGATCGGGTGTGATAAGCTCTACGTTCACATACAATGGGTGCAAGCCAGCTTATCACACGCAGAATACTCGGGTTAAACTTGACGAGCCTAGCATATGAAAATATGGCCTCGGAACACTGAGACCGAAAGGTCGAGCGTGAATCATATAGTAGATATGATCAACATAGTGGTGTTCACCATTGAAAACTACTCCATCTCACGTGATGACCGGACATGGTTTAGTTGATATGGATCACGTGATCACTTAGATGATTAGAGGGATGTCTATCTAAGTGGGAGTTCTTAAGTAATATGATTAATTGAACTTTAATTTATCATGAACTTAGTACCTGATAGTATTTTTCATGTCTATGTTGTTGTAGATAAATGGCCCGTGTTGTTGTTCCGTTGAATTTTAATGCATTCCTAGAGAAAGCTAAGTTGAAAGATGATGGTAGCAATTACACGGACTTGGTCCGTAACTTGAGGATTAGTCTCATTGCTGCACAGAAGAATTACGTCCTGGAACCACCGCTAGGTGCCAAACCCGTTGCAGGAGCAACGCCAGATGTTATGAACGTCTCGTAGAGCAAAGGTGATGACTACTCGATAGTTCAGTGTGCCATGCTTTATGGCTTAGAACCGGGACTTCAACGACATTTTGAACGTCATGGAGCATATGATATGTTCCAGGAGTTGAAGTTAATATTTCAAGCAAATGCCCGGATTGAGAGATACGAAGTCTCCAATAAGTTCTATAGCTGCAAAATGGAGGAGAATAGTTCTATCAGTGAGCATATACTCAGAATGTCTGGGTACCACAATCACTTGACTCAGTTGGGAGTTAATCTTCTAGTTGATAGTGTCATTGACAGAGTTCTTCAATCACTGCCACCAAGCTACAAAAGCTTCGTGATGAACTATAATATGCAAGGGATGGATAAGACGATTCCCGAGCTATTCGCAATGCTTAAAGCTGCGGAGGTAGAAATCAAGAAGGAGCATCAAGTGTTGATGGTCAAAAAGACCACCAGTTTCAAGAAAAAAGGTAAAGGGAAGAAGGGGCACTTCAAGAAGAACAGCAAGCAAGTTGCTGCTCAAGTGAAGAAGCCCAAGTCTGGACCTAAGCCTGAGACTGAGTGCTTCTACTACAAAGGGACTGGTCACCGGAAGCGGAACTGCCACAAGTATTTCGCAAAGTGAAAGGTATATTTGATATACATGTTATTGATGTGTACCTTACTAATGCTCGCAGTAGCGCCTGGGTATTTGATACTGGTTCTGTTGCTAATATTTGCAACTCGAAACAGGGGCTACGGATTAAGCGAAGATTGGCTACGGACGAGGTGACGATGCACGTGGGAAATGGTTCCAAAGTCGATGTGATCGCCGTCGGCACGCTACCTCTACATCCACCTTCGGGATTAGTTTTAGACCTGAATAATTGTTATTTGGTGCCGGCGTTAAGCATGAACATTATATCTGGATCTTGTTTGATGCAAGATGGTTATTCATTTAAATCTGAGAATAATGGTTGTTCTATTTACATGAATAATATCTTTTATGGTCATGCACCCTTGATGAGTGGTCTATTTTTACTAAATCTTGATAGTAGTGATACACATGTTCATAGTATTGAAGCCAAAAGATTAAGTTTAATAATGATAGTGCGACTTATTTGTGGCACTGCCGTTTAGGTCATATTGGTGTAAAGTGCATGAAGAAACTCCATGCTGATGGGCTTTTGGAATAACTTGATTATGAATCACTTGATGCTTGCGAACCATGCCTCATGGAAAAAATGACTAAAATTCCGTT
This sequence comes from Triticum aestivum, assembly GCF_018294505.1. Classification (NCBI taxonomy): domain Eukaryota; kingdom Viridiplantae; phylum Streptophyta; class Magnoliopsida; order Poales; family Poaceae; genus Triticum; species Triticum aestivum. The sequence goes on from NC_057805.1 coordinate 26,238,625, forward strand.
CTCCGGAACAATGGAGTGAGCAACAGACTTGTTGGAAATAATACAGACTGATGTATGAGGTCCGATGAGTGTTGATGCTCGCGGCGGGTATCGTTATTTTCTAACCTTCACAGATGATTTGAGCAGATATGAGTATATCTACTTGATGAAACATAGGTCTGGAACATTTGAAAAGTTCAAAGAATTTTAGAGTGAAGTGGAAAATCATCGTAACAAGAAAATAAAGTTTCTACGATCTGATCGTGGAGGAGAATATTTGAGTTACGAATTTGGTCTTCATTTGAAACAATGCGGAATAGTTTCGCAACTCACGCCACCATTAACACCACAGCGTAATGGTGTGTTTGAATGTCGTAATCGTACTTTATTAGATATGGTGCGATCTATGATGTCTCTTATTGATTTACCGCTATCATTTTGGGGTTATGCTTTAGAGACAGCTGCATTCACGTTAAATAGGGCACCATCTAAATCCGTTGAGACGACACCATATGAACTGTGGTTTGGCAAGAAACCCAAGTTGTCATTTCTTAAAGTTTGGGGCTGCGATGCTTATGTGAAAAAGCTTCAACCTGATAAGCTCGAACCCAAATCGGAGAAATGTGTCTCCATAGAATACCCAAAGGAGACTGTTGGGTACACCTTCTATCACAGATCCGAAGGCAAGATATTTGTTGCTAAGAATGGATCCTCTCTAGAGAAGGTGTTTCTCTCGAAAGAAGTGAGTGGGAGGAAAGTAGAACTTGACGAGGTAATTGTACCTACTCCCTTATTAGAAAGTAGTTCATCACAGAAATCAGTTCCAGTGATTCCTACACTAGTAAGTGAGGAAGCTAATGATGATGATCATGAAACTTCTGATCAAGTTACTACCGAACCTCGTAGGTCAACCGGAGTAAGATCCGCACCAGAGTGGTACGGTAATCCTATTCTGGAGGTCATGTTACTTGACCATGACGAACCTACGAACTATAAGGAAGTGATGATGAGCCCAGATTCCGCAAAATGGCTTGAGGCCATGAAATCTGAGATGGGATCCATGTATGAGAACAAAGTGTGGACTTTGGTTGACTTGCCCGATGATCGGCAAGCAATAGAAAATAAATGGATCTTCAAGAAGAAGACTGACGCGGACGGTAATATTACTCTCTACAAAGCTCGACTTGTTGCGAAAAGTTTTCGATAAGTTCAAGGAGTTGACTACGATGAGACCTTCTCACCCGTAGCGATGCTTAAGTCCGTCCGAATCATGTTAGCAATTGCCGCATTTTATGATTATGAAATTTGGCAAATGGATGTCAAAACTACATTCCTTAATGGATATCTTAAAGAAGAGTTGTATATGATGCAACCAGAAGGTTTTGTAGATCCAAAAGGTGATAACAAAGTGTGCAAGCTCTAGCGATCCATTTATGGACTGGTGCAAGCCTCTCGGAGTTGGAATATACGCTTTGATAGTGTGATCAAAGCATATGGTTTTGTACAGACTTTTAGAGAAGCCTGTATTTACAAGAAAGTGAGTGGGAGCTCTGTAGCATTTCCGATATTATATGTGGATGACATATTATTGATCGGAAATGATACTGAATTTCTGAATAGGATAAAACGATACTTGAATAAGAATTTTTCAATGAAAGACATTGGTGAAGTTGCTTATATATTGGGCATCAAGATCTATAGAGATAGATCAAGATGCTTAATTGGACTTTCACAAAGCACATACCTTGATAAAGTTTTGAAGTTCAAAATGGATCAAGCAAAGAAAGGGTTCTTGCCTGTGTTACAAGGTGTGAAGTTGAGTCAGACTCAATGCCCGACCACCGCAGAAGATAGAGAGAAAATTAAAGTCATTCCCTATGCTTCAGCCATAGGTTCTATCATGTATGCAATGCTATGTACCCGACCTGATGTGTACCTTGCTATTAGTTTAGTAGGGAGGTACCAAAGTAATCCAGGAGTGGATCACTAGACAGCGGTCAAGAACATCCTGAAATACCTGAAAAGGACTAAGGATATGTTTCTCGTTTATGGAGGCGACAAAGAGCTCGTCGTAAACGGTTACGTCGATGCAAGCTTTGACACTGATCCGGATGACTCTATGTCACTAACAGGATACATATTTTTATTGAATGGTGGAGCTGTCAGTTGGTGCAGTTCCAAGCAGAGCGTCGTGGCGGGATCTATGTGTGAAGCGGAGTACATAGCTGCTTCGGAAGCAGCAAATGAAGGAGTCTGGATGAAGGAGTCCATATCCGATCTAGGTGTCATACCTAGTGCATCGGGTCCAATGAAAATCTTTTGTGACAATACTGGTGCAATTGCCTTGGCAAAGGAATCCAGATTTCACAAGAGAACCAAGCACATCAAGAGACGCTTCAATTCCATCCGCGACCAAGTCAAGGAGGGAGACATAGAGATTTGCAAAATACATACAGATCTGAATGTTGCAGACCCGTTGACTAAGCCTCTCTCACGAGCAAAACATGATCAACACCAAGACTCAATGGGTGTTAGAATCATTACAATGTAATCTAGATTATTGACTCTAGTGCAAGTGGGAGACTGAAGGAAATATGCCCTAGAGGCAATAATAAAGTTGTTATTTATATTTCCTTATATCATGATAAATGTTTGTTATTCATGCTAGAATTGTATTAACCGGAAACTTAGTACATGTGTGAATACATAGACAAACAAAATGTCACTAGTATGCCTCTACTTGACTAGCTCGTTAATCAAAGATGGTTAAGTTTCCTAGCCATGGACAAGAGTTGTCATTTTTATGAATGAGATCACATCATTAGAGAATGATGTGATTGACTTGACCCATCCGTTAGCTTAGCACTATGATCGTTTGGTTCATTGCTATTGCTTTCTTCATAACTTATACATGTTCCTATGACTATGAGATTATGCAACTCCCGAATACCATAGGAACACTTAGTGTGCTATCAAACGTCACAACGTAACTAGGTGATTATAAAGATGCTCTACAGGTGTCTCCGATGGTGTTTGTTGAGTTGGCATAGATCGAGATTAGGATTTGTCACTCCAATTGTCGGAGAGGTATGTCTGGGCCCTCTCGGTAATGCACATCACTATAAGCCTGGAAAGGAATGTGACTAATGAGTTAGTTATGGGATGATGCATTACGGAACGAGTAAAGAGACTTGACGGTAACGAGATTGAACTAGGTATGATGATACCGACGATCGAATCTCGGGCAAGTAACATACCGATGACAAAGGGAACAACGTATGTTGTTATGCGGTTTGACCGATTAAGATCTTCGTAGAATATGTAGGAACCAATATGAGCATCCAGGTTCCGCTATTGGTTATTGACCGGAAGTGAGTCTCGGTCATGTCTACATAGTTCTCGAACCCGTAGGGTCCGCACGCTTAACGTTTGATGACGATCGGTATTATGAGTTTATGTGTTTTGATGTACCGAAGGTAGTTCGGAGTCCCGGATGTTATCACGGACATGACGAGGAGTCTCGAAATGGTCGAGACATAAAGATTGATATATTGGAAGGCTATGTTTGGACACTAGAATGGTTTCGGATGAGTTCGGGCAAGGTAATTGGATCGGTTGGATCACGAAGAGGTTCGACTACATCAACCGCGTTACTAAATGCTTCTGCTTTCGGTCCACGAGGGTATACGGACACACTCTCCCCGCTCGTAGCTATGCTTCATCTAGATGGATCTTGCGTGTGCGTAGGAATTTTTTTAAAATTACTGCGTTCCCCAACAGAGCTATTCCATTATACTCTTCCCAGTTGACGAACTCCAAGTCTTATTGTTTCTACAAATATTTTGAAGGCTACAACTGGAGATGCTTGGGTTGAAAGTACATATGGCAAGCATTACTTAGTGAGCCAGATTGGTGCATTTGTATTTGACCTTGGAGGAGGAACCTTTGATGTCTCCATTCTAGCGTGCTCTAACGGAGTGTTTGAGGTCAGTGTTTTTAGCTTGCCTTTTACTAGTAGTTGTTGTATAGTAACATGAAAGAATCATCATGACGGAGTGAAACTGCATTTCAGGGTATTAAGTTCGACCAGAATGATGCCACAATGCTTTTGAACAGAAGCATTTGTTGGCCGCTGGGGGCAAGGTGAGCGTACCTCTGAGGATGCTAGATCATGCCGAGCACCGAGGCCAGCCAGAATAGGAAAAAACTTGCTTTCCAGGAAGGCACAACACTCACTTGCTGCAGGTTTGGCACTTTCAGAGACATGTAGCAATCAGACATTTGATCCATTCTCTTGTTCATAATTTCTCTTTGCATGGCTACATATACACACATGACATGATGACTGAATAGTGCACTTCCTGTGCAGTGGTCACATTAAGTGTATTATAGGTATTGTGCAATGTGTATTTTATTCTTAGATGATCAGGGAGGGTTGTTGTCTTTTCTAGATTAAAACCTTTTTGATGGGCCGCGTTTCCTGTCATATGCTGCCTACTGTAAATTCTGGGACATCATGCTGCCTACCCATCGTAACCACCACTACTTTGTACCCTTCTTTGGCTTGTGGTTGGCATGTCATTATATCCTGTGGTTGCTGGTTGCTGACTTACGGGCCGACGTCACACGGTCGGTTGACGGTTGAACAGATGTGCAAACTTGCAAAGTCCTCGAGCTTTGCTTAGTGCTCGCCTCAGGTTTGGATTTCGGTATAGGGGTGCTTCTGCCATCTATTGCCATGCAAATCTAGCTAGGCATGAACCATGTGGTTTCTGCAACCTAAGTTGATTTTTTTGTGGTTCATGTGACGTGGCTGCAGCAAGACCAGTAAATGTTCTTCTTGATATAATTTAGTTGCGCCATTCTAGATCTCTACTGTTGATCGGTTGGTCTTTGATTCATAGAATTTGGTTTTCCAGTGATCCATTCACATGAGTATATGTGCACTTCCTTTTTGGTTGAACCTTTGAAGATTTATTTCTACTGTCCCTTGATGCTTGCAAGTGAGATTTGTGCTGGGTCAGTTTGTCATTTTTCCAGTGGGAAATGAATTAACCAGTGCGCATTTTGTATTACATCTAGGAGTAAAAATTATGCCATGGAGGTGCTGCAGTCCCTAGGTGAACCCTAGGTTTAACTTAACAATTATGCCACGGCCTCCCCTGCTCCGCCCACTCTGGCCTAGGTAACCCCTCCATTCCTCTCTGCTCTGCGCTCTCTCATGTGCGTGTTTGTGTGCCCATGACTGTCAAGCCGTGGCGGGTCCTATGCTGGCCATCGTGCCATGGCATGGTCGATGGATTTGGGTTGTGTGTGATGCCAATGTTTGTGCTTTTTGTGCTTCTGGTATAATAGCTAGTTCCACCGGTTTACGTCCGCTAGTCATTCGATTGATTGTTTGATTCCTGGCACTAGAGCCATCCCTATGGCACTTGCATCCAACCGAAAGGATCATTCTAGTGTTAAAGTTAGAATTGTAACTCTGGTGCTTGTAGAGGTAGTTGAAATTTACTTTTAGAAGTTGCTCTTTGCTAGTGATGACTTCTGTGCTTTGTGGATACCAAATCTTGGTGCTGACCCACTGGCAAAGTTGTCAGAATCGCGACTCAAGTCTTAGAATCTTACGACCTTACGATCCAAAGCAACCACTCCCATTCTACGATTTCGCTCATAGAATATAAGATTCTACGATCCTGTTAGTTATGATTCTACGACTCACGATCGTAACAATGGAGCTCCGATCCGATTTAGAATCTCGATTCTGACAACTTTGCCTGCTGGTACCAGCAACCTGGTGGGGCTTGTTTTTCCGCTAATCAGTTCCTTTCAAAGGGAGATTAATGTGCACTATGTATAAGTATAAATGCTATAATACATGTAGTGATTTTCTAACCTTCTTTGTGCGCACTTCCACATTCATGTGTTGTTCATCATGTTAGCTAAAGTTCCTTCACTAAGAAAGATATTATCATCTACTGGAGTAATATATTTCTGTTCCTAACTGCAAGTTGGGGTTATGCATGTGAGATCAATTGTCCTTGTGGATAAGGATTGGCATCGTGTGTCTGTGAACATGAAAACGGAGCCCCTTGGTGGTTTCATCTCAGTTTGTTGCGCTCAGCCGTAAATTACTGGATCCATGTTGCAGGCTGCCATTGTTGTGGATGCTTCATATGGTTAGTGCCTGCTACCTAAGTGTGCATGTGTATTGCAATTTCAACAATGTATGTATTGCAATTTCAAGTTTAGTATTGTTATTCTTTTTCTTTTGCCGCTCTAGCTCGGTCTGTGCTGCATGCGCCCGAGTGTTCTCCTTGTCCATTTTTGTGTGGTTGGTGCTTCAGGCCTGTGGGTGGTCTGTTTTGGCTGTGTGCTGGTTTACCTGGCCTCAATCTTTTATTCTTGTTGATTGACATGGATTAAGTAGTAGACTGTCATTTTCTCATCGGTTCAAGTCAACTTTACTGTTTTTTTGTGTAATTTTAAGAGATGGTTCCTATCTTGGAAATTGGTGTGAGGCCCAATACTGAATGATAATGCCAGTTTACATGGGTAGGAATGCCTTTTACTAGAAAATTGTTCTAGGTTAAGAATGCAAGCTTTTTATTAACAAACCACTCCTTGTTATAGAAGAAGAGATGTCGAGGACATATGTAATCAATATAGTCATAACATTTTTGGGTCATCGCTGGATTCCGTTTCATTCTATTCTGTTCACCAGGAAATGGAACTGAGTTACTCTATTTGTTGGCGGACTTCAGGTTCTACGCCATCTCAGCGCAACAAGGATAGGACCCTGGTGCTTTAGTTCTGGGTCAAGCACGAGCAGGACCATGACACTGCTTTTGGGAACACGATGTCATCTGGCACAAATTTGCCCGACGAAGCAGCTCTGCCTGCTCCGACGATGACTCCGACGCCTCCCGTCCCGCTGCTTCCTCTTTGGTTCGGGCATAGGTAAGCCGCTGGTTCCTTCCCTTTGCTCTTCCTCATGCTCTATGAGCCCACGATGATTGAGCCGTGGTTATGAAATGAATAAGGTCATATACATATATTTTTTCATAGTACCTGAAATCTTGGCTCTTTTTAATGAATAAGTACTCTAACAATAAAAGCTGTCAACTTTTACAATTTTATGCCCTCAACATTGTTATAGGACAGGAGCACTCCTGCAAAAAAATTATAGCATCGGAAATCTTGGCTCTTTTTAATGAATATAAGTATTGAAACAATAAAAGTGTCAACTTTTGTTTTTATATGCCCTCAACGAGCCATGGGCTAATGTCTGTCTGTGGTGCTGGCCACTGAGCCAATGATTTAGTGTCCAGATCTTTGGTGGTGGTTTTCCGGCCACCACAATCAAGTGATTATTATGATCTTGCTTGTGACAGCAGTATGCTTTTCACTTGGAAACACGCTATCCTTCCATTGAAATATCAAATATTTGGGATTTGTTATCCCTATGTTATTGCATGTCATGCGATTCCTCAAAACAATTCTTAGGATTAGGATTCACACTACAAAAAAAAGACACATCCGTGACATTTTGGGCCGGACGAATTTTTTTTCTGTCATACTTATGATACTTCTATGACGATAATTGTGACAAAACCCGGTATCATCATAGATGTGGTGGGCTCCTACTTCTATGACAAAAAATCATGATAGAAAATGGGCTTTTCATCCTGGGCGGGCCGGAGACGCAGCTGCATGACATTCTTTGGGCCGTCCATGACGGCAAAAACCGTGGTAGAAGCGAGGGCGAGGAAAATATCAGGGAGTCCCCGGTTATGGTGGGTGGTCGGGGGCCGAGCGATGTGCGTTTCTCTCGTACGTACACGCGTGTGTGCGAGGCGTTGGGCTCTAACTGAACCCGAGCGATTGCACTGCAGGCTACGCGTTACTGAACCCGAGCGATCGATCGATGGCTGTTAACTGAACCCGATCGAGCGATTCCTTCGCTACTGCTGCTAACTGAAGCCGATCGATGCTGCCT